>NC_133311.1:5052847-5074179 GCF_012295235.1 Primulina huaijiensis
ACTTAAATTGCATAGTTGGTCAAGTAGAAGCTATTGCATATTTTTCATGGCATATTTAGGTTGCAGCGAGCCTGGGAACGATCCAATCCAGTTGGTAAAATAATACAGGATATTTCATTATGCAATTTAATTATATTACGTGCATGAAAATAGAAAATACTTATTTTTGAGATTTATGTGATATTGTTTGTGGTCAATTCACTATTTTGGGAGCACTATTGTACTCGATCGCCAGTGACCGATCAGTTCAGTTTGGTACCACCCGGTCGCCAGTGACCGGTCAGTTCAGTTCAGTTTGATACTCTCCCGGTAGCCAGTTACCGATCAGTTCAGTTCAGTGCAGGGGCCACATGCGTAGACCATAATCTCAACAGAAAACTATTACCAGTTATTTCAGTAAAGGGCTCCAAGGAGCAACATTTTTACTATGATTTTAATTCAGTCATGTGCGTATTATAATTGCTCAGTACAGGTTATTTTCAGTATGCCCCATGACATGATATTTTATCCGATGCAAAATTTGACTAGTATTTACTCGTTACCTACGATATATGCATGCTGAGTCTTTAGGTTCACTAGACTTGATTGTTGTAGGTACTGATGAGGCTAGGGCCGAGGGCGGGGACCAGTGAGCCATCTTGGGTCGGCAGTAGTGGCACCCGAGGACCTCATTTGCAGCACTTACCATTTTTAGCAAACATTTTTATCAGTTGTTGAATATTCTTAAAACGTTAATCTTTTTTTTGCAAACAAATATTTTCTTCCGCTGCCATTTTGGATATCAAACTTTGTTTATCGGTTTATTTATGAATGAGGCATTTTGATTATTTAAAAAGAAAAGTTTTAATTTTCGCAAATTTTCAAGTAAGGATTTATAGGCCTTCACAAAAAATCAATTGCATATTTTCATGTTAAATTTAAGCCGCAGCGAGCCTGGGAGCAATCCAACCCAACCAGTAAAAGTATTCAGGATATTTAATTATGTTATTTAATTATATTACGTGCAAAATATTCATTTTGAGATTTATACGATATTGCTTGTGGCCACTTTACTATCATGGGATCATTACTTCACCCGGTCGCCAGTTACCGGTCATTTCAGTTTGTACCACCCAGTATATTGTGGCATTAGTCTGATCAGACGATTATTATTTCACCCGGTCGTCAGTTACCGCTCCCGGTCGTCAGTTACCGGTCAGTTCAGTTCAGGGACCACTTGCGTAGACCATTATCTCACCAGAAATTTATTACATGCTATTTCATTAAAGGGCTCCAAGGAGCAAACATTTTCACTATGATTTTTAGTTCAGTTATGCACGTAATATAATTAATCATGACACGATATTTTACATTATGCCTCATGACAAGATATTTTCACTTGCATGCGATTTTATTATTTATTTACTTGTTATTTACGATATATGCATGCTGAGTCTTTAGACTCACTAGACTTGATTGTTGTAGGTACTGATGATGTCGGGATCGAAGGCGGGGACCAGTGAGCCAGCTCGAGTCGGCAGTAGTGGGACCCGAGGACCTCATTTATCAGTTATTTATTATTTTTGGCGAAAACTCATTTTATTACAATGAATTATTTTAAGCTGTCGTTTTGAAACATTATTTACTTCCGCTGCTATTTTTGAACATTAAACTTTATTTATCAGTTTATTTATGAATGAGGCATTTTATTTAATTAAATAGAAAAATTTTAAATTTTTCCGCAAATTTTCAAGTACGAATTTAGAGGCCTCTACATTTAAGTTCCAGAAGTGTATCGGACAAGAATTTCTTTAGATGTATTATCTATTTTTTATACAAGTATTCCTCCGTATCCAATATCAGAGGCGTCTGTTTCAACTATTTTGAATGCTTCTGGATTAGCAATAGATAAACANTCAAGATAAAATTCTTAGGACATTATATTGAAAATGGAATAATGATTCCTATTGAAAGAGCAATTGTTTTTGCTGATAAATTTCCAGATAAAATCACTGATATAAATTAATTACAAAGATTTCTTGGAAGTCTTAATTATATAGGAGATTTTTATAAAGATCTCGCTCAAGACTGTAAATTATTGTTTCAAAGGTTGAAGAAAATCCTCAACCATGGACTAATAGTCATAATTTAGCAATACAAAAAANTAAATGGCATTACATTCCATTCGTAATGTCAAAATAGTACAGTAAAAGCAGTTTTATATTTATTTTCTTTTTTTAGAAGAATTTGATAAAATCCTGATTTTAAATCGAATGAAGAAAATATTTTTCCTTTAAATAATCTATTTAATAGATTTCTTTTATTTGGTAATGGATGATTTATCCATTTTAATGTTTTATTAAGTGGTTTATAATTAATAACAAGTCTAGGAGCTCATCTTTCTATTTCAGCTGCATTTTCCACATAGAAAACTGGACAACTACAAGGGCTCTTACTTGGTCTAATTAGATCTCTTTTAAGAAGACTATCAATTTCTTCTTTGCAATAATTTAAAAGTCTTGGTCCCATAACAATGGGTCTAGCTTTTGTAGGAATTTTATCCTCATTGAAATCATCTGTATATGGTAAACTTACTAGATGTTTTTTCCCATTCCAAAAGGCATTAGGAACATCAGCACATATCTCTGTAGATATAATTTCTGAAATAATTTTTATTTTTTAGAATTTATTTTTTCTTTAATATTTTTAAAAAGAATTTTCTCTTTTAATGAAGTAACAAAATTTTCTTTATTATTTTCTATTTTTTGTAAAATATTAATGGATTTTGAAACTGGTATAGTTGTGAATGGAAAAAATAAATCATTTACTTTAATGTTGGTATATAACCCCTTTTCATTAATTTTATTAATATGAAACAACATTTGAAAAAATAGTTTTCCTAATATAACAGGAGTAGAGATATTCTTAATAAAAATAAAAGTAGTATTAAGACAAACTCCAGAATTACATATTGCCCCATCAAACAATTTGTAATTAACTATAAGAAGTTACTTATTAGCAGCTGTTATGAATTGAGTAGTCTTTTTATAATATTTAGAAGGAACAATTCCTTCACTGATGCAATTTACATCAGCTCCTGTATTTAATAATGCTTAAATAATAATTTTAAATTTTTTTTATTGATAATAAGCGTTACTTTTGAGTACTATTGTTGAGAAATAATTTGATCAATTTTATTGACCCATACCATTTGGTTTATTTCATTATCATCTTTGGATAAAATATTTTCTTCTTCTTCTTCATCAGAAGTAGAATCTTTTTCCCAAATATGATCATTATTAATACTAAGAGTATTTAATTTTTCTTTTAAATATTTTATCTCAGATTTTATCTGATTTATTTCTCCTTTTAATTCAGAGATTTTTTGTTTAGTTTTTTCTAATATTTTGTTATAAGAATATAATTCATGTTCTTGTACAATATTTTGTACAAGTTTAGTAGGCTTATGATTTGCCATATTCAATTAAAGTTCTATAGCTTTTCTTTTTTCTATAAGGTCTTTTATTAGATCTATAAGATCTAAAATGAAAGTTTCTTCATTTGATATTACATTTATTTCTAATCCCATAAAATTTATGAGACATGTATCGCAATCACAATCTGGATCACAAATTTTATTTTCTGATATTTCAGAATCATTATCTGAACTACTATGAGAATATTCAGATATTTCTTCATCAATAATGTTAATATAAAAATCTTTTTATTTTAAATCTTTTTCTTTATTAAGAAGAATATTTATCAATGATTCTTTTAAATTATTGTTTATGTTAAGATTATTAATCTTTTTCTTGACATAACAATTATTAGCTTTATGTCCAATTTTCCACATTTCCAGCATATTGGAACTTTAGTAGAATCATTTTTCATAGGTTTTTTAAACCTTTTCTTAGAATATTTTTTAGATTTCTCGTTATCTTTTAGATAATGTTTTTTCTTTTTAAAAGGAAATCTTTTTATTTTCTTATCTCTTTTAGGATATTGTATTGGTTGGAAGCCTATTTACTCACAAAAATACCAATAATATTTCTATTTTCTTCTTTTTTCATATCAAGTTGTCTTTTTAACTTGATGTCATTACAAAGAGTAATTCCTTCTACCGTTATTTAAGCAGATAAATCACCGTAAGTAAGTAAACTCCAATCTATAGAATTTGTTGGAGACTTAGATTTTAATCTATTCTTGACTCTTTCTGCGAAAAGAACTGGAAGTCCTGAAATAAATTTTTCTTTCCAGAAATTTGCATTGCAATCATTTCTGGTTAAAACTTTGGTCATAAAAACATCTTTATACCATCTGAATTCAGATATTGTAGGACATCTCAAATTCATTAATTGTTCTTGAGATCTATCTAATTGAAGCTCATTAGCTCCAATAAAATTAGATAAAATGTATAAATAAGTGTATTTACCGCATCTGACTCTTCACTTCCATTAAGATCAAATATAGAAGAGTTAAGTATTTTATTCTTTGCCTCTTTTGAAAGATAAAAATCCCACCAACCTTGAAGTTGGCCGGTAAAACTAGTAATAATAGCTTGAGCAATTTACCTATCATTATTACCTTTAATTTTGGCGGCAGAGGGGTATATTAACATTTGTTTGATCACAGTTTTTATCTGATATTCAGATTTACCATCTATATTCCATTCAGTAATGGCTTCACCATTAAACTGAACATAATCTTTCTTTTCTTCAATTTGAAGATCAATTGGTGTTGCTTTTTTATAAAAAGGTTTTACAATTGATACCTTATGTATTTTATTAATTTGCATTTCATCTTCTGAAGAGTTTGAAAAATTTTCAAGTTTTTCGGCTTTAGTAATAACCAAAATAGACCCCTTTTCTTTTATATTAATCTTTTGCAATCTGTCTGTTAGACCTTCTATAAAATCTTCATCTTTTTTAGAACTTAAAAGAAATTTTTTTAGTTTAAGATTAGGAGGAAGTTTTATCATTAAAGTTCTTGAACTTTCACCACAAGAAGTTTCGTTTTTAGATTTTGATAAAATTTCTTCTATTCTAGTAGTTTGATTCCTTAAAGAATGTAAAGTAAGATTAGTATAATTATTTTGTTGAATTATGTGGTCAAAATTACCATTTCTTAATTCATATTTTCTTCAACCCATTCTTTATATCTTAAAGAATATAAAGCTTGTTGCTCCGGGTTTAAACAACTTAAAAACCATTTTTTCTTTTCTAAACTTTTTTGAATAGGATTCTTATGATTAATAACCATAACATTATAACCCATATCTGAAAAAGTGGGAGAGTTAGATTTTCTATTATTAACAAAATAACTTCTTTGAAATCGAGAAGTACTAGATTCAGGTATTTCAACCTTGTATTCTGGTTGAGATATATTATCATTAGTCTTTTGAAGACCAGATATGCTAATTTTTTCAAAATAAGATATAGAAGAAGTAGAATTTCTACTTTCTTCAGGAAGTTTAATACGTAAATGTCTTTGGGATGAGAATTTTATTTCAACATCACCGTCTACATATTGAAATATACTTTGTAGTTTTCTAGACTCTTCTTTAATAGTAGGAGCAATATTCTCTATTTTCCAGATTTATGGTAAAGTAACTTGATTCTAGTTTATTGTTTTGGGAATCATAATATTACTTTTATTAATATCGGTTATAAAGAGTGTAGTTTCACCTCTTTACGAACTAATTTGATTAGTATTATTTTTAAAATTAGAAATTGTAGAATTTATAACTTTATAACAAATTCTATATAATAGAACAACATTTTTTGTACCATCTATCATATCGAAACCTTCAGTTTTTATATTTAAAGTGAGGGCTTGCATGATATTTGGATCAGAAAGAGATATCGGAAATTGGGAAAACAACTAAAATGTATTGGACCTTCACATAATGAAGACTCTATTATTCCTAATAAGGAATCTTCAAATTTGTTATGCCTTTGATCCCGTACAATAATAAAGGCAGAAGTATTTAAACATAATCGTGTAAGAGGTTTTAAACCTAATTGAATCATACCCAGATGCATAAATTTGTAAGCTTGCTTGTGAATATCAACAAGTCTTTACGAAAATAAACTAAATGAGTCGTATCCTCCTTTTAGAGGAATCGCTTCTTCAATAGTTTTGATGATATAATCAGATTTGAAATTAAATCCATTAGATCTATAAATATTCATATTAGAAGATATTGGTAATATCCAGTTTCGAATACTTTTCTCGAAATTTTCAGAAATAATTAGTTCTTCATTTTTAGTATTACTATTTGAAGATTTATTCTTGGTAAAAGATCGTATTATTTTATCCATTCAAGAATTAAGTAGATACTGTCAAATGAGAAAAAGAAACATACATGGTTTATAAAAATCTGTGAAAATGTTTTCTATCATCCTATTCCAAATTAGTTTTTTATTTGGTGGAAAATATTTGGTCCATCCGCAAAGATTTTGCCAGAGGTTTTCATAAAACCTATGAATACTTGGTTAAATGTTTCCCAAAGTATTAAAAAATCAGTTTCTGAACATTGGATTGATGGGAAGACTGTATGTGTATTTTTCATGGAATTTGGTATTCCATGGATCTGGAAATGACAGCCAGAGTTTGGTTATACTGATGAAGGTATTCCCAGCCTATGGAGAGTTAATTCTACCAAATTTTGGGATAAATTATTACGTGAAGATCCAGAAACTGGAAAGCTTTATGGTCATGATACTCTTATTCAAATGGATGAAAAGATTTCTTCATATCAGAAAGATTTACAGTATCAACAAGAAAAAGAAAAAGATGCAATGAGTCAATTTAAAATTTTGACTCAAAAATATTCAGAAATTTACTCCAAAGAGAAAATGGTAGAAATCTACATTTAAGAAATGAAAAAAGATCTCTAAAAGAACATTGGATGTTCCGATTCAAAATCTGACAAGTCCATGGCATCCAAATCAAGTGAAAATCAATTTATTCATCTAATGCAAATGCAAGATGCTCAAGATCCAGAGGAAGATATTCCTCAATTTTCTCAGATCAATGATATTTTTGAAAATCTAAAAAACTCATTAAAAGATAATATTAAAGATAATTAGGAAATTCATCTTTAATATATTAGTTCATATTTATCACAAGCAAGTGGCATATCACTACAGACGGTGGAAAAGCACAAGTTGGTGGAATCTCACTATTGGCTTTTTGACTTTTGTAACCATGTTACTATTTGCTTTAATAATGCATTGTACTGTTTTTATTTTTAGTTGAAATCCGGGGTTTATGTCTGGCTATTTCATCTATATATAGGTTATTTCAGTGTTCTTAGAGGGACACGATTGAGTTTGCTCCCCTTTATTCTCTCTTTTGTAAAAACCCTTCTGAAAAATCAATAAAAGTTTGAAGTTCTGATAACAACTGTTGTAAGTTTATTTATTGTTTTATTTTGTGTTTTTATTTATAGTTTTTAATTTTTATATTTCAAGTATATTAGCCTAAGTGACAGCCTAGAAGTTTTGTGTTAAATCATCTCATTACTAAACCATGATGTATATTTATTTGTGACTTGGAATTAAATTGAAATGATAAAAGATTTCATTTAAATTTTGGAATCTGATGTAATATAAGGGTTAATGGTTGAACATAAGGTTGAAAGACGAACCAGGAAATAGTAAACACAAGGTTTGAGTTTAACCAGGAGGCATAAATTCATGTTGTAGTCTTTCAGCCTATTTAGCCAAGAGATGGCGTTTAAGGCGTTCATGGGTGATTTTTTATGAATTTATGTTTCTGAGGTGGCCCTCAGTAAATCTTCTGTTATTTAATTTATCTGGTATATCTTTTAGAAATCCTTTATGCTTTGTAAAATTGCCATAGATGAACCTTATATTTATTCTTATTCTAGAATTTAAATACTTCATTTTATCAGTTCAATTCTTTGAATATGGTATATAGGCTGGAAACCAATAACCTCCATGTGTGCGAAAGCCACTAAGGAAAAATTTTGTAAAACAACGCCCCGTATAAGATTCAATTTGTATTCCAAACCTCAGATGGTATCAGAGCAATGGAAATAGTTTTGGTTGATGATTTAACACTATTTATTCGAATGAATATTTTCAGTACGAAAGAAACTGTTAAAAACAGTTTAAATGAAGAATATGATTTACCCGAAAATTTAGATTTATTAAATAAATGGATTATTCCTAAAATAGAGTCTAAAATGATATATAAATTAGGAATATTTGAAAAAATTTGTTTCAAACAGGTAGTTAAAACTACAAAATCTTCGGTACCTCTTCATAATTAAGAATTGGTTATAAGATTATTGAATAATAAAGATATTTTCACTTATAGGAAAAATTACAGATTTATCCATATAAGTTTAATACAAATTGCTTTTAGACCTTTAACCTTAGAAGGATTACCAGAAAGCTTTATAGCAGCTTTAAGAGATGAAATAAATTTAAATTGGAAACAATCCCTTACGGGAATAATTCAATCTAGTCTGGCTCATGGTCCAGTATATTTTGATGTTTATCCAAATTTAACTTTATCTCTGTCTGATATAAATATTTTGGATTCTTTAACATTAAATGTTAAAACTCATGGTTATAATTATACTCCTGGAACAGAAGTTATATGTATCTGTTATCGTATTTATTATAAACCATTATTTACACTGAATCCTATGTGTAAAAGAATTGATAAAAAATTAAATAAAACTATTCTTATAGAAACTAATTTTAATAGATCTGTTAGACATAACTTAATTGTGGCGATGGGCAATGAGATTTAAAATTAGCAGATCTTTAGGCAATATAAAAGCAGTAGTCTTCAGCTAACGAAAACCAGAAGCAGAACTTAAAGTTCTAAGATAACCAGAAGCAGAACTTAGATTTCTAGAAAAACAGAAGCATAATTCAGTCCAAACCGAAGTAACTTAACGTCTTTCGCATAAACAGAATTAGCTTTGAATGTTACCGTTACTTTATCAAGTACTAGCATTAATTGCACCATTAATGCTGTATGAAGCTATTTATTACGTCTTACCAATTTTGGTATAAAACAAGACTGATTGTTTTGAAACTTTTCTGCAGAACCTATTTCAGGTATTAAAGCTGAATATATCAGAAGTCAAAGAAGCCGTTTTTTTTATAGACGTTGGGATCAAAAACTTCTATAAATATACAAGAACAACATTGATAAAGATTGGGACAATACTGATTACAATACTCACAACGTTGATCTGAGCACAAAACTCTCTTATCTCACAAAAAGCTCGACATACAGAAAAATAGCACACGCTTCATAGCATATATCTGATCGGTTGAAGATCATCTTGTGCTGCTATTTCTCATACTCTTCATAAACAGTTCACACTATTCATATCTTGTTGAGAAGAGTTTGTAATCTGGAAATGAGTCTTTTCCAGAACTTTGATTATATATGTAATGCCCAAATATTGAAATATTGTGGCATTAGTTGTGATGGTTTATGACTTTACGTTATGGTATAAATGGTAATGAATGTTATAGAATGGAATAGATAAGTGATGGGTAGAATCAAAGGTTGAATTTGAGCTAAATAGGTGATGGAAGTGCAGAAACGGTATGAAAAATGTGGCAGTAGTTGTGGTTTTTAGCATAATGTTTTGTATATTGAGCCAATTGATGTGAGGCTACTTTCATTAAAAAGATATGACATAAGGCTATAACTTTTATGTTTTGAGTTTTGTTCAAATCATTAGGGAAGACAAGCCAAAAGCGCCCCGAAGTGTGTCGTGCGTATCGTCGTTCCTACAATGACACATGTTGGGAGATTTAGCATAACTTTTTACTCAGACCTTAAATTATCTGAAATTTGGAGAGGTTTACAAAACGACATAGAGCTACAACTTTGTAGTTTACCACTTTCGCAAATTCTGAAGTTAAAAATACCTTTAGGGCAGAATACGGCGCGCCCCTGCACCAGATCCCGCGCGATGGCGCGCCCGGTGCTGAAATTTTGTTGTTGGACAGTATGGTGCGCGCGGCTACGCCAAAATCATGCGCCATGGCGCGCAGCACTTTTACAAAAAACGTGTTTTGAGGTTTGGATGGTATATATTTGCTTGGGGAATGATTTTTGTATCATTTTCTCTTCTCTTTTTCCTACTCCATCGGTTTAGAGCTAGGGTTCTTCATTTTTCCTTTCATCTTCTAATTTCTTCTTCAATCTATGGGAGATTTGTTCAAGGAAATTATGAAATGAAGTTAGATTTGTGATCCTCTCTCCAAGATCTTCAAGATGGTGTAAGTATGTTATATTTTTATTCAAGTTTGGAAATGGGATGAAGTTTAAAATTGATATTTGTGCTGATATTTGAGATGTTGGAGATGTTGAAATTGTGTTGGTTTGATTTTAAAATGGAATTGAAACCAATGGCAAAGTATAGAAGCTAATTTCTTTAGCACGCATGCTATGTGTTTGATGAAATGATTCAATGAATGTTTTTATGGCATATTAAGGTTAAGAAATTTACGGATCTTGATTCAAAGCAGTATTGAACTAATTATGAATTTTGAACAGAAATTACTCTGTTTTGATAGATGATCAAAGTCCTTGAGTTATAGTAGAATTCAAAGGTTCAAGACTTCTCATCTACACATTTCGATCTTCTTTTGGTAATATTTGAAAGGTATGTTACGGTCGATAACATACGAGGTAAAAGTATCATTTTTATTTTAAATTGAAAACTCTATGGCTTGATGAACTATTGGTGATTTGATGATGATTGTTGTATTGAGATGAGTTGATTATGATATCGAGATGATGATATTGATTTGCATCATGACATTGCATATTGAGCCACTTGTTGATTCAGATTTGATATGGCGGAGGTCGCCTTGATATATTGATTTGTTGGACGTATGGGGCTATAGTTGAGTTGGCATAGTGTATGCGGAGGTCGCTGCTATGGCCTGAACACTCTCTATAGGCGCACCATAGTCCTGGGATTGTAGAACACAGCACCCCACCCCGAGCGGATGAGTCGGTGGATGTTGCTGGGTGATTCTATTCCCTTGGGTACCCTATGACCAGATGATTCACTTGATCTTGAGATTTATTGATAGCCCACAGCTTCTGATCATGCATTGCATTATATTGCATCTTTATGAATTTATATGAAATATTTGAAAATTTAACTCTCATTTGTGATTGATTGTATCATACTGGGTTTATACTCACCGGCATGTCCGGTACCTCTTGTTTTCATGTGCTTGACGGTAGGTGAGGCGAGGCTTGGGATGCCAGAGTCCAGCTCAAGGCGAGGAGATACGAGTTAGAGTGGGATTCTCGGGTCTTAGGAGCTATGTGATGATGTTTGGATTTCTTTGGTTCACTACTTCATGTTGGCATGTTGAAAATTTATATTTCAAACATTTGAGACAATTAAATTATTTTGACGATGTTTATGTAAGTTTGTGAACAACAAATTATGTATTTTACTCAATCATTTGGTGTGTGACAATTATAATTATTAGTATTAGATATCGGACCCGGGGCCCCACATTAGGTGGTATCAGAGCGTAAGATATTTGGGAACAGGGTAGATCGAGTCAGTTAGAATTGATTGATCATGTTATATATTTGTTAGCATTTTCATTGTGCCATAATGTGAAATACATGATTTAAATTGAGAAATTATATTGTTGAGCTTTATTCGAGATTTTTGAGATTGTTGAGTCTCGAGAGCCAGAGATGATTGATACAAGATTGAGATGATTGTGATTTTGTGATTTTATCTGTGGTTGATCTATTGTATATCAGACATGGCTACTCGAGGTAGAGGTCGTGGTAGACATAGACAGAACGTACCAGTGGCACAAGATCAGGGCAGTGCTACTCATACTCAGATGGATATAACTCCGACTCCGATGGAGATACTGTTAGCCAGATTTCAGTCTTTGCACCCACCGATGTTGAAGGGTACGGAGAATGCATTAGAGTGTGAGAACTGGTTGGAGAATATGGACCAATTATTTGAATCTCTTGAGTATCCAGATGATCGTAGAATCAAGTTAGTTGTTCATCAGTTATTGGATGTTGCTAAAAGTTGGTGGATCATGACCAAGAAAGCTTTAGAGAGTCGAGGTACGATTGTTACCTGGGATATCTTTAAATCTGAATTTTATCAGCGTTTCTTTCCTACCTCTTACAGGAAAGATAGGGGAGCCGAGTTTGCAAATTTAAAGCAGGGAAATTTGAATATTGAGGACTATGTTGCTAAGTTCTCGAATTTACTGAGATTTGCTCCTCATGTAGCATCTGATGAAGAAGCTAAGGCCGATCACTTCATAAATGGTCTTAATTCTGATATCTTTACCCTGGTTAATACTGGAAGGCCTAAAACTTTTGCTGAGGCTCTTGATCGAGCCAAGGGAGCTGAAACCGGAATTATTAGGCAGAGAGGTTCTCAGTATATGCAACGACCCCAACAACCACATTATAGACAGCAGTTCAGACAGGGTAATAATGGCGGTAACAGTGGCAACATAAGAGAGCAGTTTCGGGCTAGAGGCAAGCAATTTAAGAGGCATGGCAGTAATTTTTCGAGTTTTAGTGGATCGAGACAGTCTGGTTCAGTTCAGAGTACTGGTTATTCAGGACCGACTTGTGGTCAGTGTGGTGGTAGACATTATACCGATCAGTGTAGAGGAATCTCGGGAGCTTGCCACTTGTGTAACCAGGTGGGACACTATGCTCGAGTGTGTCCTAACCGTGGCAGTGATATGTCTCAGAGTGGGGGATCATCGAGACAGACACCTCACCAGAATCGTCAGAACCCTACAGTTCATTCCTATCAGCAGTCAAACCGATCAGATCAGAACAAACAGAGTGGTAGCCACAGGGTAGGACAGCCACCTAGACAACAGGGTCGAGTTTTTGCACTCACGGAGGATGAGGCACATAATGCTCCAGATAATGTCATTGCAGGTAATTGTTTTCTCTCAGGTTATCCTGCTTATGTTTTGATGGATACTGGTGCATCACATACTTTCATAGCTGAGCACTTTGTCTCATTGCATTCACTGCATTCTATGCCATTATCATCTACATTATCTATTTCTACTCCACTGGGCAAAGTGATGAGGTCAGCAGAAATGATAAGTGGTTGTGAATTTCGTTATGAGGATAATGTCATTGAGCTTGATTGTATTGTGTTGGAGATGTCTGATTTTGACTGCATACTTGGTATTGACATGTTGACAAGATACAGGGCTACTGTAGACTGTTTTCAGAAGATTGTTAAGTTTAGGCCTGATATGACAGATCACTGGACATTCTATGGTAAGGGTTCTCGAGCTAAGATTCCTTTGATATCTGTTTTGTCCATGACTCGTTTGTTGCAGAAAGGAGCAGAATGTTTCTTGGTTTATGCAATTGATATTTCAAGGTCAGTACCTAAATTGGCAGATATTCCAATTGTTAGTGAATTTTCAGATGTATTTCCAGATGAAATTCCAGGATTTCCTCCAGTCCGAGAGATTGAGTTCAACATTGAGTTGATGCCAGGTACACAGCCTATTTCTAGAGCTCCTTATAGGATGGCGCCAATTGAACTGAAGGAACTAAAGGAACAACTTGAGGATCTATTGGCTAAAGGATATATAAGACCAAGTGTTTCACCTTGGGGTGCTCCGGTTTTATTCGTAAAGAAGAAAGATGGGTCTATGAGGCTTTGTGTTGATTATAGACAGTTGAATAAAGCCACAGTAAAGAATAAGTATCCTTTGCCAAGGATTGATGATCTCTTTGACCAGTTGCAGGGTTCTTCAGTATATTCTAAGATTGATTTAAGATCTGGATATCATCAGTTAAGAGTCAAAGAGATAGATGTGCCTAAGACTGCTTTTCGTACCAGGTATGGGCATTTTGAATTTTTGGTTATGCCTTTTGGGTTGACCAATGCACCTGCGGTATTTATGGATTTGATGAACCGTGTTTTTCAACGGTATATAGATCAATTTGTTGTGATCTTCATTGATGATATTCTTATTTATTCAAAATCTGAAATTGAGCATGTCAAGCACTTGAGGGCTGTTTTGCAGATTTTGAGAACTGAAAAGTTGTATGCTAAATTATCCAAATGCGAGTTTTGGTTGGATAGAGTGGTTTTCCTTGGACATGTGATTTCAAGTGCAGGTATATCAGTTGATCCGAGTAAAGTTGAGGCAGTCATCAATTGGTCTAGACCGACATCAGTTCCTGAGGTACGTAGTTTTATGGGTTTGGCAGGTTATTATCGCAGATTTATTAAAGGATTCTCACAGATTGCGAGGCCAATTACCCAGCTGACACAAAAGAATGCACCATTTATTTGGTCACAAGCATGTGAGGATAGTTTTGTTGAACTTAAGAAGAGATTGACTAGTGCTCCAGTTCTGACTATTCCATCAGGTGTAGGAGGATTTACAGTGCACACTGATGCTTCACATCAAGGACTGGGTTGTGTATTAATGCAGCATGGACGTGTTGTTGCCTATGCTTCACGACAGTTGAAGCCACATGAGTCTAGATACCCAGTGCATGACTTGGAACTAGCAGCAGTGGTTTTTGCCTTAAAGATTTGGCGTCACTACTTGTATGGGGAGACATTTGAAATATTCACTGATCATAAGAGTTTGAAATACCTCTTTTCACAAGCTGAGCTGAACATGAGACAGAGACGTTGGCTAGATTTGTTGAAAGACTATGATTGCGAAATAAAATATTATCCAGGCAAGTCTAATGCAGCAGCCGATGCTTTGAGCAGAAAAGTATGTAATATGTCTTTGATCACTAGCAGTGTATCTGATCTAGTAGAAGAATGTTGTCTTTCTGGTTTGGATTTTGTGGTAGATACTCAACCTGTAAGAGTATTTATGATTCAGGCAGAACCCGAGTTGTTTGTTAAAATTAAAGAGGCCCAAAGGTTAGATCAAAGCATTCAGAAATCAGTTGAACTCGTCAGATCAGGACATCGATCAGAATTTCAGGTCAATAATGAGGGTATTTTGTTTGTGAATGATCGTATTGTAGTTCCTAATATTTCAGAGTTGAGGATGCAGATTTTGCATGATGCTCATTGCAGTAAATTCAGTGTACACCCTGGAAGTAAAAAGATGTACAATGATTTGAAGAAACAATTTTGGTGGAAAAGAATGAAATCTGACATAGTAGAATTTGTATCTCGTTGTTTGAATTGTCAACAAGTGAAAGCAGAAAGAAAGCGACCAGGAGGTCTTTTGCATAGCCTTAAGGTTCCAGAATGGAAGTGGGACCATATCACCATGGACTTTGTCACGAAATTGCCGAGGTCGTCAAGGGGTTGCGATGCAATTTGGGTTATCGTTGACAGATTAACCAAGTCTTCATGTTTCATTCCGTATCAGATGACATATAGGCATGATCAGATGGCCAGATTGTATATCAGAGAAGTTTTGAGATTGCATGGTGTGCCTAAGTCAATTGTATCAGATCGTGATCCCAGATTTTCTTCTCATTTTTGGCAGAGTTTACAAGAGGCTCTTGGTACTCGTTTGCATTTGAGTACAGCATATCATCCTCAGACGGATGGACAGTCAGAACGTACTATTCAGACATTAGAGGATATGTTGAGAGCTGTAGTGATGGATTTTGGTATTGGTTGGCAGGATTCGTTACCACTTGTCGAGTTTTCTTATAACAACAGTTATCAAGTGAGCATTGGAATGTCACCATTTGAAGCACTATATGGCAGGAAATGTAGATCTCCTTTGTATTGGGACGATTTATCTGAAGCACCAATTGTAGGACCTGATATGATAAGAGATATGACAGAGAAGGTGAAATTGATTCAGAGTCGTATGAGAGCTGCTCAGGATAGGCAGGCTAAGTATGCGAACATCAGGAGACGGCCGTTGATTTTTGAGAAAGGTGACAGAGTTTTTCTGAAAATATCTCCTTTCCGTGGTACAGTTAGATTTGGAAAGAAAGGAAAATTATCACCGAGATTTGTAGGTCCGTATGAGATTTTGGAACGTGTGGGTGATTTGGCTTATAGATTAGCTCTTCCTCCTGCGTTATCAGGTGTTCATGATGTTTTTCATGTGTCCATGTTGAGGAAATATCATCCAGATCCTTCTCATGTACTTCCACCCGATGAAGTTGAGTTAGATCAGAATTTAAGCTACATTGAGAGACCGATTAAAATTCTAGATAGAAAAGATAAGCAACTCAGAAATAAATTGATACCGTTGATTAAAGTACAGTGGAACAGACATGGTGTCGAAGAGGCAACTTGGGAATTAGAAGATAAAATGAGACAAAAATATCCAGAGTTATTCCAATGAAGTACGCTTCTATTCTCGGTTTTTATTTTCAGTATTGATTATTATATGTTAGACTTGAAAGAGATGATTGATTTCGAGGACGAAATCTATTTTTAGAGGGGAGGAATTGTAATGCCCAAATTTTGAAATATTGTGGCATTAGTTGTGATGGTTTATGACTTTACGTTATGGTATAAATGGTAATGAATGTTATAGAATGGAATAGATAATTGATGGGTAGAATCAAAGGTTGAATTTGAGCTAAATAGGTGATGGAAGTGCAGAAACGGTATGAAAAATGTGGCAGTAGTTGTGGTTTTTAGCATAATGTTTTGTATATTGATCCAATTGATGTGAGGCTACTTCCATTAAAAAGATATGACATAAGGCTATAACTTTTATGTTTTGAGTTTTGTTCAAATCATTAGGGAAGACAAGCCAAAAGCGCCCCGAAGTGTGTCGTGCGTATCGTCGTTCCTACAATGACACATGTTGGGAGATTTAGCATAACTTTTTACTCAAACCTTCAAATGATCTGAAATTTGGAGAGATTCACGAAAAGACATAGAGCTACAACTTTGTAGTTTACCACTTTCGCAAATTCTGAAGTTAAAAATACCTTTTGGGCAGAATACGGCGCGCCCCTGCGCCAGATCCCGCGCGATGGCGCGCCCGGTGCTGAAATTTTGTTGTTGGACAGTATGGTGCGCGCGGCTGCGCCAAAATCATGCGCCATGGCGCCCAGCACTTTTACAAAAAACGTGTTTTGAGGTTTGGATGGTATATATTTGATTGGGGAATGATTTTTGTATCATTTTCTCTTCTCTTTTTCCTACTCCATCGGTTTAGAGCTAGGGTTCTTCATTTTTCCTTTCATCTTCTAATTTCTTCTTCAATCTATGGGAGATTTGTTCAAGGAAATTATGAAATGAAGTTAGATTTGTGATCCTCTCTCCAAGATCTTCAAGATGGTGTAAGTATGTTATATTTTTATTCAAGTTTGGAAATGGGATGAAGTTTAGAATTGATATTTGTGTTGATATTTGAGATGTTGGAGATGTTGAAATTGTGTTGGTTTGAATTTAAAATGGAATTGAAGCCAATGGCAAAGTATAGGAGCTAATTTCTTTAGCACGCATGCTATGTGTTTGATGAAATGATTCAATGAATGTTTTTATGGCATATTAAGGTTAAGAAATTTACGGATCTTGATTCAAAGCAGTATTGAACTAATTATGAATTTTGAACAGAAATTACTCTGTTTTGATAGATGATCAAAGTCCTTGAGTTATAGTAGAATTCAAAGGTTCAAGACTTCTCATCTACACATTTCGATCTTCTTTTGGTAATATTTGAAAGGTATGTTACGGTCGATAACATACGAGGTAAAAGTATCATTTTTATTTTAAATTGAAAACTCTATGGCTTGATGAACTATTGGTGATTTGATGATGATTGTTGTATTGAGATGAGTTGATTATGATATCGAGATGATGATATTGATTTGCATCATGACATTGCATATTGAGCCACTTGTTGATTCAGATTTGATATGGCGGAGGTCGCCTTGATATATTGATTTGTTGGACGTATGGGGCTATAGTTGAGTTGGCATAGTGTATGCGGAGGTCGCTGCTATGGCCTGAACACTCTCTATAGGCGCACCATAGTCCTGGGATTGTAGAACACAGCACCCCACCCCGAGCGGATGAGTCGGTGGATGTTGCTGGGTGATTCTATTCCCTTGGGTACCCTATGACCAGATGATTCACTTGATCTTGAGATTTATTGATAGCCCACAGCTTCTGATCATGCATTGCATTATATTGCATCTTTATGAATTTATATGAAATATTTGAAAATTTAACTCTCATTTGTGATTGATTGTATCATACTGGGTTTATACTCACCGGCATGTCCGGTACCTCTTGTTTTCATGTGCTTGACGGTAGGTGAGGCGAGGCTTGGGATGCCAGAGTCCAGCTCCAGGCGAGGAGATACGAGTTAGAGTGGGATTCTCGGGTCTTAGGAGCTATGTGATGATGTTTGGATTCTTTGGTTCACTACTTCATGTTGGCATGTTAAAAATTTATATTTCAAACATTTGAGACAATTAAATTATTTTGACGATGTTTATGTAAGCTTGTGAACAACAAATTATGTATTTTACTCAATCATTTGGTGTATGACAATTATAATTATTAGTATTAGATATCGGACCCGAGGCCCCACAATATATTATTTTATCGTGTTGATACACTAAGAGTTTCAGTAGGCAGAGGGTAAGTCCTACTGAAGTGGGTGTGTACGAGTGTGTACTTTAAAATCCAAAGTCTTTTAGTGATACCTTCTGGAAACAGAAGAAGGAGAGACGTAGAAGATTTTATCTTCGAACTTCCATAAACAACTATTGTTGTAATGCCTGAAGTAAATATTACAACTATAAAATAATATTGATGGCATTTTTGTAAATAAGTTGAAAAATATTCAATTTATTTTGATGACATTTTCGTAAATAAGTTGAAAAATAATGAATTAATTTTAAGGGAAAAATGGTAATTAGTGACATATCTTGCTCATATGAAGTCCAAATGATTTGAGATTTGGATATAATATAGAAAACTCAAAGATATAGAAGTTTTATGTTTTGAGTTTTGAAAAATGTGATCATTTGACTGATCCAAAGGGATATACCGATGTTAAAATGTTAAATAGTATATATTATATTATATTATATTAATTAAATTCTGGAATTCGATGTAATATAAGGGTTAATGGTTGGACATAAGGTTTAAAGACGAACCAGGAAATAGTAAACACAAGGTTTGAGTTTAACCAGGAGATATAAATTCATGTTGTAGCCCTTCAGCCTGCTTAGCCGAGAGATGGCGTTTAAGGCGTTCATGGGTGATTTTTATGAATTTATGTTTCTGAGGTGGCCCTCAGTAAAATCCTCTGTTGTTTAATTTTCTGGTATATCTTTTATAATTCCTTTTATGTTTGGTAAAATTGCCATAGATGAACCTTATATCCATTTTTATTCTGGAAATTAAATACTTCATTTTATTAGTTCAATAATTCGAATATGGTATATAGGCTGGAAACCAATAACTTCCATGTGTGCGAAAGCTGCTAAGGAAACCTTTGGTCAAACAATGCCACGTATCAGATTCAATTTGTATTCTAAGCCTCAGATGGATCAGATTCAATTTGTATTCCAAGTCTCAGATGGTATCAGAGCCATGGAAATAGTTTTGGTTGATGATTTAACACTGTTTATTCAAATGAATATTTTCAGTATGAAAGAAACTGTTAAAAACAGTTTAAATGAAGAATATGATTTACCTGAAAATTTAGATTTANATTTGACTGATCCAAAGGGATATACCGATGTTAAAATGTTAAATAGNAAAAATTGGTTTAAAACAGGTAATAAAAACTACAGAATCATCAGTACCTATTCATAATGAAGAAATGGTTATTAGACTATTGAATAATAAAGATATTTTACTTTATAGGAAAAATTACAGATTTATTCATATAGGTTTAATACAAATTGCTTTTAGACCTTTAACATTAGAAGGTTTACCAGAAAGCTTCATAGCAGCTTTAAGATATGGTAGAAATTTGAATTGGAAACAGTCCCTTATGGGAATAATTCCATCTAGTCTGGCTCATGGTCCAGTATATTTTGATGTTTATCCAAATTTATCTTTATCTTTGTCTGATATAAATATCTTAGACTCTTTAACATTAAATGTTAAAACTCATGGTTATAATTATACTCCTGGTACAGAAGTTATATGTATCTGTTATCGTATCTATTATAAACCATTGTTTACACTGAATCCTATGTGTAAAAGAATCGATAAAAAATTAAATGAAACTATTCTAATAGAAACTAATTTTAATAGATCTAATATTACAACCCGTAGATCTATAAAATGGGAAGAAATAGAATTTCCAGAAAACTGGATAATTGAACAAGCTGTTCCCAGAAATCCTATAATAAATATAGATTTACAGCAAGTTATTCAAAACAATGAATGAACTGTTCAAATACAGTTTAATAATGAACAAAGAAGATTATTACCCTCTTCTGTTTATTCTAAATCAAGATCTAGTCATTCTTTTATTTCACCTCTAGATTATATGGTGGATATTCCACAAACTTCTAGAGCTTCAACTTCTCATATACAAGAAGAAGTAGAATCTTCAGCAGAAGATTTAATAATTAATCAAAATAATATTGTACATCATTGTAACTTTCAAAAAGTTAAAGAAACTGATACTGTTTCAGAAATGAATTTTACTATTTAATGGATAGTAAACCAAAAATTGATTTTACTAAAGGATCTTTTGCTAAAGCAAAGATCAATTCAGAATTTTATTTACCCAAATGGAAATCTTTCAGAGATTGGTATTTTAAAAGTTTCTCTGAAGAAGAATTTGAATATATTGTCACAAAATTTTATAAATACTGTGAAAATCAAAATAGATTAATTCATTTTGTTCCTTGGTTTTTAAAAAAATTTATAATAGATTATATTTCTATTCTTGAAAGAAATTATAAATTTCCTTCTGGACAGATTCAAAAATCTGTTTATCCTCCTCAACAATCTTTTATTATAGAAAAGAATAATAAAGTTTTGAATTTTACTGCTTTTTCAAAATTATTTGAAAATGATATGTTACAAATAACTGTTAAACATATTAATCAAATAATTGAAAAACAGAATTATACAAATTTATATCTTACGATAATAGGAGAAGAAATAGTTTCTCTTAAAGATCGTATTAATAAAACTATTTTAGCTATTAATCAAATTAAACCAGATGTTCATATAAAAGAACCAGAAACTAATATTGTTTCTATTGCTAGTTCTTCTATTAAATCCCCTCCAGAAATTAAAGATTTTAAATTTAAATCTTCTGTTTCTGATTTAGAAAAATTATTAGAAGAAAAATTTACAAATCTTAATGTAAATACTCTTAATGAAGAGATTGTTAATAATAATATTTCTGATG
>NC_133311.1:5074279-5094196 GCF_012295235.1 Primulina huaijiensis
ACATTACTCTCATAAAGATGAGATTTTAAATTCAATAAAAATTGAAGATCATATTCAGATGGAAAATGCAGTTTATTCATTAATAATGACTATGATTGAACATTTTACTGAAAAATTAACTGATAATAATGAACAAATTCGTACTTTATTAGGTAATCTTAAATGCAAAACTCTTATTGATTTTAGATACTGATTTTAGATGGTATAAAGATATCTTTTTATCCAGAATATATGAGATACCAGACTGTAATAATAGTCTTTGGAAAGCCAAATTTATATATGGTTTACCCTTTCTCTTTGCAGAAAGAATTAGAAAAGTATTAAGAAAGGAAGATATAAATATTTCTTATGATAATTATACTTATGGCAAATTAATAAGTACTTGCATTCAAGAGGGTTTAGCTCTTTGTAATGAATTAAAATTAAATAATCAAATTGAAAGACAGAATTTACTTGAGAAAAAACAACTAGGTAAATTTTGTGATCAATTTGGTATGGATGCACCTAAAAAGGTAAGAAGAAAATTAAAGATAAAGTAGAAAAAGTTTATAAGAAAATACATATGTCTGATAGACAGAAAGATAGAAAAAAGAAAAGAAAAGAAAAGAAAGCCGTGAATTATGGAAAGCTGAAAATTATAAAGCTAAAAATAAACTAATTATTTGTAGAAAATGTAAAAAGCCAAGACATTATGCTAATCAATGTTGGGCTAAAAATAAAATTAATAATTTAGATATAGATGATAATCTTAAAGATAAAATAAATAAAATTATAATGGATTCTAATCAGAATTCAGATAGTGAATCTGAGAATAGCTCAGAATCAGAATCTTATTATTCAGAAGATATTTTAGAAAATGAATTTCTTATTTCTGATGAAGAATGTGACGATTGTATACAAGAAAAATCTTGTATTAATCATTTAAGTAAAATTATATACTCAGATATAATATATTTTAAAAAAATTTATAATTATATAATAAAATGATATTTTTTCTTTATATATTATATATTTTAAAAAAATTTATCATATATAACATATTTTAAAAAAATTTATAAATATATAATAAAATGATATTTTTTCTTTATATATTATATATTTGGCTAAAAATAAAATTAATAATTTAGACATAAATGAAAATCTCAAAGAGAAAATCAATAAAATAATAATAGAATCTAATCAGAATTCAGATAGTGAATCTGTGAATAGCTCAAAATTTAGTTCAGAATTTTATAATTCAGAAGATATAATAGAAAATAAATCTTTTAATGCTGATATAGAATGTGATAATTGTATACAAGGAGAATCTTGTATCAATAATTAAAGTGATAGTGATAATAAAAATGATGAGTTTTATAAACTTATGTCTCAATTTAAAGATTTAAATATTAATGTTTTAACTAATAATAATCTTTTAGAATTCCTTAAAATGATTAAGGATCCAATATTAAAATCTACTATAATAGATCAAATGGAAAACACAGCTTCAACAAGTAGTGGAAGTAATATAATTGTTAAACAATAACAATCTTATTCTATGAAAAAAGTAAAAAATCTTTTACAACAAAAATATAGTAAACAGAATCCTGTTACTGTACAAGATTTGGTAAAAGAGATTAATAATCTTAAAGAAAAAATAAAAATTTTACATCATAATAATACTCATTTAAGTTATCGTATCTCTGTTATTGAAAATAACAAAGAAGAATCTGACATTATTAATAATAATAAAAATATTTCATTTAATGATGATAATCATTTATCTGTTTTGAGTATGATAATATCTCAAAAATGGTATACAAATATTACTTTGTTAATTGATAATTCTTATAAGAAAAATTTCATTGCTATGATAGATAGTGGTGCAGATTTGAATGTTATACAGGAAGGATTAATTCCTACAAAATATTTTCATAAAACTACTCATTCTCTCTCACATACAGGAGGAGAACCTTTAGAAATAAATTATAAATTACCTAAAGCTTATATTTGCAAAGATAAAAATTGTATTCAAACCAGTTTTTTATTAGCAAAAGATATTTCTATCCAATTAATACTTGGTTTACCTTTTATTTATCAAATATATCCTTTAAAGTATGTTGATGAAACGGGTATAATAGGAACTTATCAAGGTAATCATATTTCTTTTCAATTTATAACTAAACCTGTTCATAGAATTTTAAATGAATTACAAGAAAAGATTGATAGAAAAACTTTTCAAATTAATTCTTTAAAAGAAGAAGTTAAAATTTTAACTATAGATGATACATTAAAAAATCATAAATTACAGGATAAGATTAAATTAATTTATAATAAATTTTCATTATAAATATGTAATGATCTTCCAAATGNTCCAATTAATACTTGGTTTACCTTTTATTTATCAAATATATCCTTTAAAGCATGTTGATGAAACAGGCATCATAGGAACCTATCAAGGTAATCCTATTTCTTTTCAGTTTATAACTAAACCTGTTCATAGAATTCTTAATGAATTACAAGAAAAGATTGATAGAAAAACTTTTCAAATTAATTCTTTAAAAGAAGAAGTTAAAATTTTAACTATAGATGATACATTAAAAAATCATAAATTACAGGATAAGATTAATTTAATTTATAATAAATTTTCATTATAAATATGTAATGATCTTCCAAATGCTTTTTGGAATAGAAAGAAACATATAATCTCTCTTCCATATGAAGAAGATTTTAAGGAAATAAATATTCTTACCAAGGCTCGTCCTTGTCAAATGAATTCTGAATATTTAAAATTATGTAAAAAAAAAATTCATTCTTTATTAGAAAAAGGTTTAATAACACCTTCTCAATCTCCTTGGTCATGTACTGTTTTCTATGTTAATAAACATTATGAGCAGGAAAGAGGAGTACCTAGATTAGTAATAAACTATAAACCCTTAAATAAGGTTTTAAAATGGATTAGACATCCTATTCCTAATAAAAAAGATTTATTAGATAGACTAGTTAATGCAATCATATTTTCAAAATTTGATTTAAAATCAGGATTTTGGCAGATTCAAATACAAGAATCTGATCGATATAAAACTGCTTTTAATGTTCCTATAGGACATTATGAATGGACAGTAATGCCATTTGGACTTAAAAAAGCTCCTTCAGAATTTCAACAAATAATGAATGATATTTTTAATTGTTATAGCAATTTTATAATTGTTTATATCGATGATATTTTAATATTTTCTAATGATATTGAATCTCATTTTAAATATTTAGAAATGTTTAAAAATATTGTTATACAAAATGGACTTGTTATTTCCAAATCTAAAATGATTTTATTTTAAACTAATATTAGATTTTTAGGTCATATGATTGAAAAAGGAAAAATTATTCCTATCCAAAGAAGTATTGAGTTTGGATCAAAATTTCCTGATATAATAACTGATAAAACTCAGTTACAAAGATTTTTAGGAAGTTTAAATTATATTTCTCCTTATATTCAAAATCTTACTAAAAGATTCTGCTATCTAATATGATAGATTAAAGAAAAATCCTTTACCCTGGACAGATAAGCATACTAAAGCTGTTCAGAATATTAAGGAAAAAGTTAAAAATCTTCATTCTTTAATGTTAGCTAATCTTTTATGGGATAAAATTGCAAAAACAGATGTCTCTGATATAGGTTTTAGTGGAATTTTGAAACAAAAAGATCCCCAAATTAAACAGGAATATCTGATTCGTTTTCATTCTGGGAAATGGAATAATGCCCAAAAGAATTATTCTACAGTGGCAAAAGAAATATTAGCTATTGTTAGATGTATTTTAAAATTTCAAGATGATTTATATATTCAAAAGTTTATTATAAAAACTGATTGTAAATCTGCAAAATTTATGTTTAATAAAGATTTTAAACATGATGTGTCTAAGCAAATTTTTGCAATATAGCATGCTCATTTAGCCCCTTTTGATTTTGAAATTATTTACAAAAAAGGTGAAGATAATCACCTACCTGATTTCTTAACTCGTGAATATTTATCTTAATGTCTTTATTTACAGATATGTATTCTCGAGGTAGAGGAGAGTTCTCTTATAGAAGGAGAGGTGGTAGGGGAAAACCCCCTAATATAATAGCACAGCATGGCAAGCAGAGGCTAATAGCCCATAACTTATCTAGTTCGTCAGTCAGTAATACTGAGCGGAATAATGAATTATACAATGAGTTTCAAGAATTTTTGAAACAAAAGCAGAAATCTAATACAGATTCTCAATCTTCAGCATCATATGCTAATATCATGAAAGAAGATGATAATGATTCGGCTCTATATACAGAGACCAAACATCGTGAATTAATTCTTCTTATAGAAGAAAAGGATATCCAATGGGAGAAGACTTCGTGGACTATCATAGAGAGATATTTAACAAATACATCATATGTATTTGGTTCTTATAAACAAAGAGGATTTTAAGAAAATCTTCTATTATCAACAAAAACTGTTGACATAACTCACTTTTTCAGTAATACTCAACAAAAAGGAAGTTATAACTTCTCCAAATTCATTATCAAAAAGATAATATCTATTGAAGAATTGGGTATATCTCCATTGGTTGAAAAAGAATTTTATTCTGATACTCATAAAATGAGTTTCAAATTTAATTTTTGGGATTTTGTCGATAGTTTTAATAAAACTCTATTCTATGAAAATGAGAAAAAGAAACATACATGGTTTCTGAAAATTTGTGAAATTTTTTTCATTATCCTGTTCCAAATTGGTTCTTTATATGGTGGAAGATTTTTGGTCCATCAGCAAAAATTTTGCCTGAGGTTTTTATAAAACCAATGAATACTTGGTTAAATGTTTCACCAACCATTAAAAAATCCTTTTCTGAACATTGGATTGATGGAAAGACTCTATGTCTATTCTTCATGGAATTTGGAATCCCATGGATATGGAGATGACAGCCAGAATTTGGTTATACTGATGAAGGTATCCCTTGCCTATGGAGAGTTAGCTCTACTAAATTTTGGGATAAACTTTTAAAAGAAGATCCAGCAACTGGACAGCTTTATGGCTCAGAAACTCTTCATCAAATGGAAGAAAAAAATTCTTCATATCAGAAAGATTTACAGCATCAACAAGAAAAAGAAAAAGATGCAATGAGTCCATTTATAATTTTGACTAAAAAATATTCAGAAATTTACTCCAAAGAGAAAATGGTAGAAATCTACATTGAAGAGATGAAAAAAGATCTCAACAAAAATATTGGATGTTCTGATTCAAAATCTGACAAGTCCATGGCCTCCGAATCATGTGAAAATTAGTTTATTAATCTAATGCAAATTCAAGATGCTCAAGATCCCGAGGATGATATTCCTCAATTTTCTCAGATCAATGATATTTTTTAAAATCTCAAAAATTCATTAAAAGATAATATTAAAGATGATTATGATATTCATCTTTAAACATTACGTTGGAATCAAATAGTGGATGGTGACATATCACATCAAAGATGGAATCTCACATCGTGGCATAATATCCTGACAAAAGTGGGTGGCATATCACTATTTACTTTTTGACTTTTGTATCCATGTTACTGTTTGCTTTAATAAAGCATTTACTGTTTATTTTTTTAGTTGGAATCCGGGGTTTCATGTCCGGTACTTCCATCTATTTATATGATCATTCTGTGTTCTTAGTAGAACACGGTCGAGTTTGCTCCCCTCTATTCCTCTCTTGTAAACAACCCTTCTTAATAAAAGCTTCCAGTTATTCAAGACTTCTATTCTGATTACAATTCTGTAAGTTTACTGTTTTTATTTTCTGTTTTTATTTTACTATTTTAATTTTTATATTTTAGTAAATTAGCCTGAATGACAGGCTAAAACATTAGTGTTAAATCATCCCATTACTAAACCATGATCTTTATTTATTTGTAACTTGGAATTAAATTAAAATGATAAAAGATTTATTTAAAATTTGGAATTTGATGTAATATAAGGGTTAATGGTTGAACATAAGGTTTAAAGACGAACCAGGAAATAGTAAACACAAGGTTCGAAGTTAATTAGGAGGCATAAATTCATGTTGTAGCCCTTCAGCCTGCTTAGCCGAAGAGATGGCGTTTAAGGCGTTTATGGGTGATTTTTATGAATTTCTGTTTCTGAAGTTGTCTTCGGGAAATCCTCTTTTGTTTAATTTCTCTGGTATATCTTTTGTAATTCTTTTTATGTTTTGTAAAATTGCCATATATGAACCTTATATTCATTCTTATTCTCGAAATTAAATATCTCTTTTTATTAGTTCAGTAATTCGAATATGGTATATAGGCTGGAAACCAATAATCTCCATGTGTGCGAAAGCCACTAAGGAAAAATTTGGTAAAACAATGCCACGTATCAGATTCAATTTTATTCCAAGCCCCAGATGGTATCAGAGCCATAGAAATAGTTTTTGGTTGATGATTTAACATTGTTTATTCAAATAAATATTTTCAGTATGAAAGAAACTGTTAAAAACAGTTTAAATGACGAATATGATTTACCTGAAAATTTAGATTTATTAAATAAATGGACTATTCCTAAGATAGAATCTAAAATGATCTATAAATTAGGAACATTTGAAAAAATTTTGAAAGGATCGGTTAAGAAGTGAAATGTGTTTAGAAGGGGGGGTTGAATAAACACTCACAGATTATGTTCGTTTTTAGTAAGTTGAATTCAGTTTAATGACAAACTGATACTTAATATCTCGTTAGTCGATGACAATCAGTTTAACTGAGAAAATAGTTGCGGAAGTAAACTGAATGAAAGATAGAATAACTAAAATAAAAGGTAATTGAAGTGAAAAGCACGCGATTTGTTTCTGGATGTTCGGAGAATGGAATAACTCCTACGTCACCCCTTCTATCACGAAGATAGGATTTCTACTAAAAGACTTTGATCGAATACAATGTTTGTACTGACCCACTTCAGTTTGGTCTTATCAATGCCACAACTGAAACTCTTAGTTACAACAGGCTATTTCAGTTCGTGACTGATCTTAGCACAACTTAACAATATAACAGAGATTACAGTGTGCTAACAAGCTCAAAGACGGTAGCCTTGAATGCTACAGATAGAACTTAGTAAGAGTGAGCTTTTGATTTCAGCAGAGTAACATCTTGAGTAAAATAGTTGTTCTTGTGTCTCGTGTGCTTCAGCTGCTCTGTTCACCTATTTATAGGCTTCTCTTCCAACGGTAACTTGATATAATATTTTAATTTTATATCCGTTGATTTGCCACGTCGATATTTTTCTAACAATCGTACACTGTAGACTCTGAAATGCGGCGTTCCACTACGAGTTGTAGTCTGCTTGTACTGATGTCGGTTGAACATCCCTTTCATTTGATGACGTGTATGGCTGAGCGATCAGCTGATGAAAGTAGCTGATAATCTTGTGCTGAGTGAATCAACTGATCAGTCAATTGTCTTCAGGAATCCAGTTAGGTACAACTGATCAGTTTCCAACTGATCAGTCAGTTAACTTCGAAAGTTCAGTTCGGCTGGATTCACTTGCCTTGATACCTCACGTGATACTTCAGTTAGGCAAGTTGCTTAATACAAATACTTGATCAGTTCGTCCAATAGATGAATGGTTTGTCAAACAGCCTAAAATTAAGTTTCCAGCAATTTCCCAATTTTTGGTGTTTGACAACACTAAGCAAATGATAACTGATCAGTTAAGCTTATAGACGTCCTTCAAATCGGTTGTAGATAAAATAATAACTGTCATGTACAGATTCGTACAATGAAAATAATGAAATAATTTGTATAAATAATTCCATGTACAAATAAATCCGTTAAATTCGTCAACTGATTTGACTGTAGCTTAGGTCTCTATTCCCCCTTTTTGTCAAACGCCTCCATTCTGATAGATAATCTTTTAACATCAGTTGATAGAAATTTAACATAAGTGGCTACGTCTGATACTGCATTCAGCATAGTGGTTTGCATCAAGTCTATCTTTCGGGAAACAGATGTCTCCACAAAGTCAATTTTCTTGCTGATTACATCTTGGGTGACAGAGAGACTTTCAGCTAAGCCTCTATTCTTTCTAATATCTGCTAAGCCTCTATTCTTTCTAATATCTTCTCTGGCAAGGGCAAGAGAGGTCATGGTAGCATTAACTGCCTTCAGCTTTTCTGAGTTGAATACCTCTGCATGTTCCAGTTTTAGAGTATGAGCGATTTGAGTTCGCTGAATCTAGGAAACTGCAGTAAGTATTTTGTGCATATTATTCTGAATGTCTTGAATTTCTTCAAGAACTGCTTCAAGATCACCAGACGACTGAGGAGGTAGATGTCCAGAAGTTCCAGTTTCTTATTCTTTGGAGACTTGGTCAAAGACCACCAAGGTCCTGTCAGATACAACTGTCTCGGCCATAGTGTGTTCTGGAACAACTGATTCAGCAACCTCTACTTGCGCTGGAGGAGGAGAAGAAGGATCCTGAGTGGCAACTGAACTGTCCTGATGTAGAGGTAAATCTGTTAGACCTTCAGTTGGAGGATCATCAACTGGTGCTTTTGCTTGAGAATCAGCTGAAATTTGGGCTGGCTCGTTAGTTGGAATATTTTCAAAATTGAGCAACTGAGCCTCCACATTTTCAGCGATTTCTTTATCTGTGGACTGAGCTGGCACATTAGTTGGATCATCCTGCTGAACGGGCTCTTCAGATAAGATAGGAGCCTCTATAATTGCTTGATCAGTCGAATGATCAACTGATTCAGAAATGAGCTCCTCTGGTTGAGATTCATGTACTACTGTCTGAATAATTTCATCAATATTTGCAAGTGTTAAGTCAGCTTCTGNACAGTAGTACATGAATCTCAACCAGAGGAGCTCATTTCTGAATCAGTTGATCATTCGACTGATCAAGCAATTATAGAGGCTCCTATCTTATCTGAAGAGCCCGTTCAGCAGGATGATCCAACTAATGTGCCAGCTCAGTCCACAGATAAAGAAATCGCTGAAAATGTGGAGGCTCAGTTGCTCAATTTTGAAAATATTCCAACTAACGAGCCAGCCCAAATTTCAGCTGATTCTCAAGCAAAAGCACCAGTTGATGATCCTCCAACTGAAGGTCNGAAATTAGGTCAATGTGGGTCTGGATAGCATTTGTTGACCTGGGCTCTTCAATCATCTTGCCCTTGCCTTTTTCATCAGAAAGAATATGTGGAATGTTCAGACCCGAATGAGTCGTTTCCACCAGTTCTCGAATAGTGACCCCTTTAGGTCGAGCCTGAGCAAAAATGGTAGGACGATTGACAGTTTGTAGAGAAGATACGGCCCTAACAGACTCCTTTTCACCTGCTGAGGTAAAGACCTTCTTGGATGGATAAGTTGATGGAGGCAACTAATCTCTTGCTGAAACTTCAGCTGGGATGGCTTTTAGAGGAATAGCCTGAATAGGCTGTTGAGAGTCGTAAGGTTACAACCTTTAAGTTTAAGTAGCTTCCAGCGAGAATTTTTGCTTGGTTTTCAGAGTTCTGGGCTTTTTGGTAACTTTGGGAGATGGAGTTTTCTCAATTTTCGATTCACTGACAATCAGCTTCCTCTTGGAGGTCTTCAGCTGTGCCAGAGTTTATGCCTTTTTTACAGACTTGGGAGCAGCCTGTTGTGCTCCAATCTCCTTTTTGATGTTGACGAATTGATCATGAGTTAGATCCAGTTTTGCTTTGGGCGGCATAATATTCTTAGCATTGAAAACTTTGAATTTGGATGATCTTTGTAGTCACTTTGATTGTTGCACTCCCAAGAGCAGGTTGTCCACAAGTAGTATTATTCGGTGAGTCCGATATCGTATCCACAGGGAAGCTAAGGTAATTACAAGTCCACTACAATGTCTTTTTATTTTGTTTGTGTTTTTCTTTCTTTTTAATTTTAATTGTTTGAATCTTTAATGGGTAAATTTTAATTGTTCAAATTTTAATTTAAGTAGTTGAGATTAAAGGATCCACTCTTGATATTTTAATAAAGTTAACATTAACGAACAATATTGAAATCCACTTAATAAAATGGTTCCAATATATTAAATAATCATATTTATATTATGTTATAAATTATTATCTTATACGTATGTAATATATACCAAAACTTATAAATGTGGTCAAGTATTTATTGTGCTATATATATATTTTTAAACACTAAATCAAGGTTCCCACTTTAAATGGTTGGTAAAACCAAACTAACATTTAAATGGTACCAAGAAATTAATATTATGATATAATTATATATAATAAATCAAGGCATCCACTTTAAATGATTGGTAATACCAAACAAACATTTAAATGGTTCCAAGAATTTAGTGTAACATATAGCAACAATAAATCAAAACTCTCACTTATAAGTAGGGTATAAAAATGCTCAAAGAAATAAATATAACATAAACAATAAATAATGATTAAATAATATAAAACATAGATTCTTACCTTTTAATAACCTTATTATCATGACTAGAGTTTCACCTTATCATCTCAACTTTAAGTAGTTAGCTATTCATTATTCAAAGTGTAAAACTTTGAATATGAAATTAACATGATAATTGTATTTAAATGAAGAAATAAAGGAAAAATATAGAGAGAAATATTATGAACTCAAAGGTTTGTTAATAGAATGAGTGATATCTCAATACATTACAATGCACCCCTATTTATAGCCAAATTTGGGGAGACAACCACAAATAAAATATTATTTTTTTACACATAGTCTTCATTGGTGTTCCAAGATATTATATTATATTACACATCACTTTTGAAAATTTTCTTCTCCGAATTTGCTTCTTCTCATAAAAAGAAACATGTGGATAATTGAGTTGTCTAGTTGTGGTATTTTTTTCAAACCATTTGACCAAATAATTTGAGAGATATGGTCAAATTACTAGAGCATAGTAAAACTGCCACTCCTTTGGTAACTTTATTTGTTGCTCAATTTGATCCCAATTGTGAGAGGATTTTTATCTCATGCTTGTCAACAATATTGTAGATATTATAATCAACTTTCTACAGGTCCAAGAATCATCTTAATTCCATTTGCAACGCCAAGTTTATTCTTGTTTTATCGAACTTGTAAAAAATAGTAAAAACTTGTAATTACACAACAACTTATATTTTATACAATTTATTATAAAACATATAATATTTAAACGTTTAATAAAACAAAAACTATATAATTATATTATAAAATATTTAATTAATGTACAATTTTTATGTTTATCATACCTCCCAACCAGCTTATTGATAGTCCCTAGCAATTTAAGTGTTAATAACAATACAAAACATATTGATTAATTTAAATAGAAATGTAATCAAAACTATCTAAGTGTTTAAATTAAATTTGAAAACTGTCAAAGTTATATCAAGATCATTATAATTATAATTTATGAAATAATTTGAGATGATCAATTCAAAGCTTATTTCAGGTAGTTAAATGTACACGGCCTTCAGAAATTCCTAGTAAGAGAACTCCATATCCTCACAGGTTAATAAATGCTTCAATTTATGGCAACGATGTCTCTCATGGAGTTGGAAATACAGATAAATGCTCAGAAAAATGGTTTACAGAATGCAGACAGACAAACGAGCCAAACTAATCAAAAGATAGAAAATCCATTGATTCAAAATCTAGTTGTTCTCATTATATATTTTTTCCTGATATATTTTTTTTTTCATAACATCATGGAATCAGACTAAGTTTATGTTTCTTAACCACATATTTATTTAATTTTATAATAAATTTCTCTCTTTCTTTTTTTTTATATTTTTTTATTATGAGAGATATATGGGTCGTAGCATATAACTTAAAAATTACATAGATCTTCAATATCTTTCTTTTTGTATTTTTCTCTTTTTTTTTTCAGGAAATATCATTTTTTTTTTCAAAATAAGAACTCAAGATCTAAACAATAGATAGTCTCTCTCATGATCAATAAAGGCTCGAAAGCTGTTTTCTCAGTCCTCTCCACTCACTCACAAAATATGTGTGAGTTTAAAATTTTAGGCACTCTTATAAGGTATATCTTGGGCCATATACTTTAATACCTGATTTTATCACAATGGTTAATCACTCAAAAAGATTTCATAAATCATATTTTTATATTGATCAGAATATTAAAATTGACTTTTTTTTTCAAATAAAAATTTAAAAATTCTTAAATAGATTAATGCATGTTCTAATTTAAATCTTTCAAACATGTAATGTATGATATTTTTGCAAAAATTACTAAGATACAAACAATAAACATAATTTTATTTTAAAATAATATATATATTTTTTATTTTTTTTTATGTTTTTTATAAGTTTGTTCTCTCCCTAATCAGAATATGACATTGTCCCTAATGTCAAAATAACTATTAATAAAGAGTACATAATGAAAGAGATATCACCTGGAATTTTATTGAAGATAACAAACTGAAACAAACGCAAACCAATCCACGACTTTTGAATCAATGATCCAACTTCCTTTTCTTACTGCTTAATTGCGACCAATTGATCTTTGTTATCATCGGATCAGGCTTATGAACAAAAGCTTCCAAATTATCAATTAATTGGTCGGCAGTCGAAGCAGAAATGAGCATTCTTGGTGAATTTTCTGAAATGAAATTCTTATCCACAGCTTCATCAAGAAATGTTAACAAACTGTCATACTAATTATTGATATTCAACAAGCCTACAGGTTTATTATGGATATTAAGTTGTGCCCAAGAAACAGTGTGAAAAATTTCTTCTAATGTACCAAAACCACCTGGTAGTGCGATAAAAGCATCAGAATTTTCAATCATTTTTGTGATTCTTTCATACATAGAAGAAACTTTTAATTCCTCACCAATCGTAACACCTGTAATATTTCCTTCAGCTAAAGCTGTAGGAATAATACCCAAAACCTGACTACCTCCAAGATGAGTAGATGTTGAAACAAATCCTATTAACCCAATATTACCTCCCCCATATACCAAGTGAATTTTTCTCTCAGCCAATATCTTTCCAAGATTATTCGCTGCTTCTACAAACACTTCATTTTTTCCAGGACTAAACCCAAAAAATACACAAATATTTTTCAATGATTGTGAAGATTTTCCAGCCATGTTTTTTTACTTTCTTTTTTTTTTTCTACGAAAATAGAGAGAAAGATGAGAGATTTTATAGAGGTAATATGTTATCAGGACAAAACTATGGGTCACAGTTGTAAACAGAATAAACAGTAAAAACAATAATGACACACATGCATGTAAACAGTAGTGTGATTCTGGCTCACAATTTTCCTCTGGCTTTACGTCCAGAAACGGCTTCAACGCCCTCTATGAGTCGAGGATATGCTTCCCATCCAATTTTCTTATAAATTGGCAAACATGGTCTTTTTTAGTCGGATTCCCAAGACTATGACGCTCATCTCAGAATTGTTTCCATAAACGGAGAAGTTCAATATGCACATGTCCACTAGAATGCGTCTCAAGAGTCAACAAGATGTTATCTAAAGACTCCTTACTCAGCCCATTCTTAATGAAACCAATGTTATCTTCTCTGTTATTGGAGACGCATCCCAAAGATCTGCATCGTTTGTCACAAGTCCATTTTGCACACTTATGACAAACCCCTAAACTTTTGGCCCTTCGTTTTTTCGCATAAGTGCTTTTTCCTAATCCAGGCAAATACCGAATGAGCAATGATTGTGGAACTTCTCCTCCTAATCGGACCTTAGTTTCTATTACAAGACGAATATCTTCTGGAATTCTTTTTTGCATTAGCAATATCAATCTTTCACACCTTCCTGCATAAATTTTTTTTAGAACATTTTCAGAGACAGAGGGAAAATATTTACAAATTTTTTAGATAATTTCATCCATTTTGAAAAGAAAAGAAATGATTTTTTTATTTTATATTTGTATCAGCAATTATGGGAAACTGATTAAACCGACTATGAGAGTCACGGAGTACCGTTATCCGCCATTTAACCGGGCAAATAAAAAGATTAAGGAAACCTGAAATAAAAACAAACAAAATTAAATGCAATACAAAAAAAAATCAAGGATCAGAAAGGGAAATAAACTCTTCTTGAAAGATTTCATTTTCCAAAAATGGTTTAAGCCTTTGTCCATTCACTTTAAAAACATCACCATTTTTAGGATTTTCAATATCCACAGCTCCATAAGTATACACATGCTTTACAACATATGGGCCTGTCCATCTTGATCGTAATTTTCCTGGGAATACGTGAAGTCGAGAATTATAAAGCAAAATTTTTTTACCAGTCTCAAAAGATTTTCTAAGAATTGTTTTATCATGAAATGATTTGATTTTTGCTTTATAAATCCTTGAATTCTCATACGCGTCATTTCTGAGTTCATCAAGATCATTAATTTGCAATTTACGCAATTTTTTGGCATCATCCATGCTTGAATTTAAAGTTTTGATCGCCCAATAAGCTTTATGTTCCAATTCCACAGGCAAATGACAATGTTTTCCATAAACCAACCTATAGGGAGACATATTCAATGATATTTTAAAAGCTGTTCGATATGCCCAAAGTGCATCATTAAGTCGCAGAGACCAATCTTTTCTATTTGAGTTAACAGTTTTTTCCAAAATTTGCTTTATCTCCCTATTAGCTAATTCAACTTGTCCATTTGTTTGAGGATGATAAGGAGTAGTTACTTTGTGAGTAATACCATATTTTTTCATTAATGAAGCAAATGGTTTATTAACAAAGTGAGTTCCCCCATCACTTATCATGGCTCGAGGAATTCCAAATCTACTAAAAATATCTTATTTTAAAAATTTGATGACGATTTTATGATCATTTGTTCGACATGGAATTGCCTCTATCCATTTGGAAACATAATCAACTGCAACTAAAATATATAAGTATCCAAATGACGGTGGAAAAGGTCCCATAAAATCTATTCCCCAACAATCAAAGATTTCAATTTCAATAATAGGATTCAAAGGCATCATGTTTCTTTTTGAAATTGCACCCAATTTTTGACAATTTTCACAAATCTTGCAGATTTCGTGGGTGTCTTCAAACAAAGTGGGCCAATAAAATCCACACTGCAAGATTTTTTGCAGCTGTTTTCTTTGAAGAAAAATGTCCTCCGCATGCTTCTGAATGACAAAATTTAATGACACTACTTACCTCATTGTCGGGTATGCAACGTCGAAAAATTTGATCCGGACAATACTTTAACAGATACGGATCATCCCAATAAAAGTTTTTTACCTCATTCAAAAATTTTCTTTTATCTTGAGAACTCCATTGCGGTGGCATTTTTCCTGTCACAAGAAAATTTACTATGTTAGCAAACCAAGGTGTAGTAGTAACTGAAAATAGATGTTCATCAGGAAAATTTTCGTTAATTGGTGTCATTTCACAAGATGATCCTGTTACTAGTCTTGATAAATGATCAGCTATGACATTCTCGGTTCCTTTTTTATCTTTAATCACAATGTCAAATTCTTGGAGCAACAAAATCCATCGTATCAGTCGTGGCTTTGCATCCTGTTTGGTCAACAAATATATAATAGCAGAATGATCAGTAAACACAATAGTCGTTGATCCAAGAAAATAAGAACGAAATTTATCTAATGCAAATATTACAACAAGTAGTTCTTTTTCAGTTGTGGAGTAATTCATTTGAGCATTGTTTAAAGTTCTACTTGCATAATAGATCACATAAGGCTTACCGTTTCTTCTTTGACCCAATACTGCACCGACTGCATAATCACTCGCATCACACATGATTTCAAATGGTAAAGACCAATCAGGAGGTTGCATGATAGGAGCTGATGTTAAATGTCGAATGATTTTATCAGAAGCATTTTGACATTCTTGAGTCCACTCAAATGCAGTGTCTTTTGTTAAGAGGTTACAAATGGGTTTAGAGATTAAACTAAAGTCTTTTATAAACCTCCTATAAAATCCAGCATGTAACAAAAATGAGCGAATTTCTTTAATGATTTTTGGAGGGGGTAAATTGGCAATGACATCAACTTTTGCTTTATCAACTTCAATTTCATGAGATGACACGACATGTCCCAAAACAATTCCAGAAGTAATCATGTAATTATATTTTTCTCAATTTAAAATAAGACTTTTTTCCTCGCATCTTTTTAAAACTTTTTCCAAATTTTCAAGACAATTATCAAATGTATTCCCAAAGACAGTTAAATCATCCATGAAAATTTCCAAACAATTTTCAACCATGTCGCAAAAAATACTTAGCATACATCTTTGAAATGTTGCTGGGGCATTGCATAATCCAAATGACATCCTTCTAAATGCAAATGTTCCAAAAAGACATGTGAATGTAGTTTTATCTTGATCTTCGAGTGCAATGGGAATTTGATAATAACCTGAATATCCATCAAGAAAACAGTAGTATGGATGACCTGCTACTCTTTCTAAAATTTGATCCAAAAATGGTAATGGAAAATGATCTTTTCTAGTGGCGTCATTTAATTTTCTATAATCAATACACATCCGCCAACTAGATGGGACTCGACTTGTTAACAATTCACCTTTTTCATTTTTTATCACTGTGATGCCAGATTTTTTCGGAACTACTTGTGTTGGGCTTACCCACTTACTATCAGAAATAGGGTAGATAATCCCAACATCAAGTAGTTTGAGAACTTCAGTTTTCACAACATCTTTCATGTGTGGATTTAATCTCCTTTGTGGTTGTTGAGATGTTTTTGCATTTTCTTCTAAGTGAATTTTGTGAGTGCAAATTAGTGGATTAATGCCCTTGAGATCTTTTAGTGTCCAACCAATTGCATTTTTATGTCTTTTAAGAATATCAACTAATTTACCTTCTTCATCACTTGCTAGTTTGGAAGAAATTACCACCGGATATGTTTCATCTTCTCCAAGAAATGCATACCTTAATTCTTCTGGCAAGGGTTTTAACTCCAATATGGGTTGTTCGTCTTTGTTCTCATATTTTGCATCAAATTCTTTCTCTGATCCTGGTAACGAGTGATACCTGATAAAATCATCAAGATCAATTTCAATATTTTTTTTAACAGTTTCAATTGAACAAATATCTAATTGATCACGAGTACTCCCTTCTTGAATGTTTTCTTCCACAAGAGTTTCAATAAGATTTTCATCTTCACTTTCATCTCCTTTGTCATGTGGTTGCTTTCAAAGATTAAACACATCAAGCTCAAAGGTCATGTTACCAAATGACAACTTCATTATTCCATTCATGCAATTTATAAGAGCATTAGAAGTTGCTAAAAATGGACGACATAAAATTACAGGAATTGCATTACAAGCTTCGATAGGTTGTGTATCTAAAACTATGAAATCGACAGGATATACAAAGTTATCAACTTGGACCAACACGTCTTCTACCATACCTCTTGGCACATTAACAGATCTATCAGCAAGTAAAAGTGTTACCGAAGTAGGTTTTAACTCGCCTAGATTGAGTTCTTGATCAACTGAATATGGAAGTAAATTCACACTAGCTCCAAGGTCAAGCAAGGCTTTTTTAATCTTTCGTTCTCCAATAATACAACAAATAGTAGGACAACCAGGGTCTTTGTATTTCAAAACATTATTATTTTGAATGATTGCACTTACTTGTTCGGCTAAAAATGCTTTCTTTTTCACATTCAATTTTCTTTTCACAGTGCACAAGTCTTTCAAAAATTTGGCATATGATGGTACCTGCTTTATTGCATTTAATAAAAGAATATTAACTTTTACTTGTTTAAAAATATCATATATCAGAATTCAAATTTGATTTTTTTGTATTTTTTAATGCATGAGGGAATGGTGGTGGCACTATCTGTTGATCCTTTGGGGCCCCGGGTCCGATATCTAATACTAATAATTATAATTGTCACACACCAAATGAATGAGTAAAATACATAATTTGTTGTTCACAAACTTACATAAACATCGTCAAAATAATTTAATTGTCTCAAATGTTTGAAATATAAATTTTCAACATGCCAACATGAAGTAGTGAATCAAAGAAATCCAAACATCATCACATAGCTCCTAAGACCCGAGAATCCCACTCTAACTCGTATCTCCTCGCCTGGAGCTGGACTCTGGCATCCCAAGCCTCGCCTCACCTACCGTCAAGCACATGAAAACAAGAGGTACCGGACATGCCGGTGAGTATAAACCCAGTATGATACAATCAATCACAAATGAGAGTTAAATTTTCAAATATTTCATATAAATTCATAAAGATGCAATATAATGCAATGCATGATCAGAAGCTGTGGGCTATCAATAAATCTCAAGATCAAGTGAATCTTTTGGTCATTGGGTACCCAAAGGAATAGAATCAACCAGCAACATCCACCGACTCATCCGCTCGGGGTGGGGTGCTGTGTTCTACAATCCCAGGACTATGGTGCGCCCATAGAGAGTGTTAAGGCCATAGCAACGACCTCCGCATACACTATGCCAACTCAACTATAGCCCCATACGTCCAACAAATCAATATATCAAGGCGACCTCCGCCATATCAAATCCGAATCAACAAGTGGCTCAATATGCAATGTCATGATGCAAATCAATATCATCATCTCGATATCATAATCAACTCATCTCAATACAACAATCATCATCAAATCACCAATAGTTTATCAAGCCATAGAGTTTTCAATTTAAAATAAAAATGATACTTTTACCTCGTATGTTATCGACGTAACATACCTTCCAACTATTACCAAAAGCAGATCGAAACGTGCAGGTGAGAAGTCTCGAACCTTTGAATTCTACTATAACTCAAGGACTTTGATCATCTATCAACACAGAGTAATTTTTGTTCAAAATTCATAATTAGTTCAATACTGCTTTGAATCAAGATCCGTACATTTCTTAACCTTAATATGCCATAAAAACATTCATTGAATCATTTCATCTAACACATAGCATGCATGCTAAAGAAATTAGCTCCTATACTTTGCCATTGGCTTCAATTCCATTTTAAATTCAAACCAACACAATTTCAACATCTCCAACATCTCAAATATCAACACAAATATCAATTCTAAATTTCATCCCATTTCCAAACTTGAATAAAAATATAACATACTTACACCATCTTGAAGATCTTGGAGAGAGGATCACAAATCTAACTCCGATGGAGTATTTCCTTGAACGAATCTCCCATAGATTGAAGAAAAATTAGAAGATGAAAGGAAAAATGAAGAACCCTAGCTCTAAACCGATGGAGTAGGAAAAAGAGAAGAGAAAATGATACAAACATCATTCCCCAATCAAATATATACCATCTAAACCTCAAAACACGTTTTTTGTACAAGTGCTGGGCACCATGGCGCGTGATTTTGGCGCAGCCGCGCGCCCCTTGCTGCCCAAACAACAAGATTTCAGCACTGCGCGCGCTAGGGCGCCGGATCCTGCGCAGGGGCGCGCAGTATTCTGCCAAGAACGCATTTTTAACTTCAGAATTTGCAGAAGTGGTAAACTATAAAGTTGTAGCCCTATGTCTTGGGTTGCATCTCCAATTAGCCTCATGTCATTTGGAGATCTGAGTAAAAAGTTATGCTAAATCTCCCAACATGTGTCATTGTAGGAATGACGATACGCACGACACACTTTGGGGCGCTTTTGGCTCGTCTTCCCTAATGATTTGAACAAAACTCAAAACATGAAAGTTATAGCCTTATGTCATATATTTCTAATGGAAGTAGCCTCACATCAATTGGATCAATATACAAAACATTATGCTAAAAACCACAACTACTGCCACATTTTTCATACCGTTTCTGCACTTCCATCACCTATTTAGCTCAAATTCAACCTTTGATTCTACCCATCAATTATCTATTCCATTCTATAACATTCATTACCATTTATATCATAACATAAAGTCATAAACCATCACAACTAATGCCACAATATTTCAAAATTCGGGCATTACA
>NC_133311.1:5095264-5156897 GCF_012295235.1 Primulina huaijiensis
TTGTATGGGTTCTTCCGCCATGTTCTGTGAAAATAAAGGGTTATTTCGAACGAGTTGACCACTAAGTGTACGTGACCAAATAATGCACATGCAAATGGAAATGCAAAAGAATAAAAACACACAAAAGCAATAAAAATTCAAATAAAGAAAAATAAACTATAAACAAAATTAAATAGACTGGAAATTAAATTATACTTCCCCGGCAACGGCGCCAAAAACTTGTTGTCACTTTGATTGTTGCACTCTCAAGAGCAGGTTGTCCACAAGTAGTATAATTCGGTGAGTCCGATATCGTATCCACAGGGAAGCTAAGGTAATTACAAGTCCACTACAATGTCTTTTTGTTTTGTTTTTGTTTTTGTTTCTTTTTAATTTTAATTGTTTGAATCTTTAATGGGTAAATTTTAATTGTTCAAATTTTAATTTAAGTAGTTGAGATTAAAGGATCCACTCTTGATATTTTAATAAAGTTAACATTAACGAACAATATTGAAATCCACTTAATAAAATGGTTCCAATATATTAAATAATCATATTTATATTATGTTATAAATTATTATCTTATAAGTATATAATATATACCAAAACTTATAAATGTGGTCAAGTATTTATTGTGCTATATATATTTGTAAACACTAAATCAAGGTTCCCACTTTAAATGGTTGGTAAAACCAAACAAACATTTAAATGGTACCAATAAATTAATACTATGATATATTCATATATAATAAATCAAGGAATCCAAGTTAAATGGTTGGTAAAACCAAACTAACATTTAAATGGTTCCAAGAATTTAATATTATAATATATTTATATATAATAAATCAAGGCATCCACTTTAAATGGTTGGTAATACCAAACTAACATTTAAATGGTTCCAAGAATTTAGTGTAACATATAGCAACAATAAATCAAAACTCCCACTTATAAGTAGGGTATAAAAATGCTTAAAGAAATAAATATAACATAAACAATAAATAATGATTAAATAATATAAAACATAGATTCTTACCTTTTAATAACCTTATTATCATGCCAAGAGTTTCACCTTATCATCTCAACTTTAGGAAGTTAGCTATTCATTATTCAAAGTGTAAAACTTTGAATATGAAATTAACATGCTAATTGTATTTAAATGAAGAAATAAAGGAAAAATATAGAGAGAAATATTATGAACTCAAAGGTTTGTTAATAGAATGAGGGATATCTCAATACATTACAATGCACCCCTATTTATAGCCAAATTTGGGGAGACAACCACAAATAAAATATTATTTTTTTACACATAAGTCTTCATTGGTGTTCCAAGATATTATATTATATTACACATCACTTTTGAAAATCTTCTTCTCCGAATTTGCTTCCTCTCATAAAAAGAAACATGTGGATAATTGAGTTGTCTAGTTGTGATATTTTTTTCAAACCATTTGACCAAATAATTTGAGAGATATGGTCAAAATACTAGAGCATGGTAAAACTGTCACTCCTTTGGTAACTTTATTTGTTACTTAATTTGATCCCAATTGTGAGAGGATTTTTATATCATGCTTGTCAACAATATTGTAGATATTATAATCAACTTTCTACAGGTCCAAGAATCATCTTAATCCCATTTGCAACGCCAAGTTCATTCTTGTTTTATCGAACCTGTAAAAAATAGTAAAAACTTGTTATTACACAACAACTTATATTTTATACAATTTATTATAAAACATATAATATTTAAACATTTAATAAAACAAAAACTATATAATTATATTATAAAACATTTAATTAATGTACAATTTTTATGTTTATCAATCTTTCAGAATCATCAGCCACCAACCCTTTGATTTTCAGCAAATAGCTCAACTGAACATCAAATCCTTTGGACTAAACGGTGGATTCAAGCATGTTCTTCAATATGTTGAAGGTGAGTCGCCTCCAGTTGAGTCTCCGGCCTGCCATGATAATGGTAAGGGCTTGAAATTTTTCCAAAGTAAGAGCAGCAAATGATCCTGCCTTTGACAATAACCCCTTGGCCACAATGTCAGCCAACAACTGAACCTCATGTTTGAGTTCTTTCTTTGGATCGGAAACTTTGATTTTTCGTCCATCAGTGGAGAGTTGAGTCTGCATCTCTTCAATATCTGATGCTTTAACATCATCAAGGTATGCCAATCCATCAGACGGTAACAAGAATATCTCACCAAAAGTGTCTTTAGATTGTTAGAGTAGGTGCACGTCGAGCCAAGTGTTGGTTGAGTGTTCACAATGAAACTCTATGTATAAACAGTCTTTATTTTAATAATATTTGAAATTATTGTTTTGGCACTTCTTTATCTGTATACCCATGCTAGTTGCACAGATAAAGTCCTTGAATATACAAATAGTAGAAAGAATATGAGATGCTCATATGATGAGTATCATGAAACTCATATTTGGAATACTGTATATTCTAAACAGTTCCTAGTCGATTTAGCCGCCGCTAAGAAGGATATAGGCCGCTCGAGTTCGAGACTAGTATCTGCGATGTGAGTACCATGTTTCATTGGTAGGGGACATTGTGATGTCCGAGCATGCAGATAGGTGCTCCTTGTAGAGTGCACTGAACAACCCTCCATAAAGGATTTTCCAAGTGGTTCTCACTTATCGAGTGGAAAAGTCCTAGTTTATGGTTGTACACCATTAGTCCTTATGACCCGGGACAACATTGAGACTCTATGTGCTAGAATTACACTTTGACTTGTTTACCGACTCTCAAGGGGTCATCAGGTGGCAAGGTTGGGTGTTCTGTCGAAACATATAGGAGTCGATGCATTGTAGTCGGGGATTCACCGCTTACCTACGGGTATGGATATCCTATGTGTTTTTCATGTATATGTAGTTTGAAATCTCTGATCAGAGTATGGTGGTAATTATGAAAGGGGTTTCATAGATTACACCATCGATGCAACTACGACATGACACATAGTATCGATTCATTGACAACTCTCGATATACCAATGGTTGTCGAATCGGTCGGGATATATGAGTTGAAGGGACCGTACTGTACGCTAACCATAATAGAATGGTTCTTGCAGGCACTATCATTTGATACCTAGGGAATCATGTAAGCGATGCTGCTAGGCGTTTAACATGATTGGTTGGGTACTATCAGACTTGAGTTCTGACGTTCTTATTATCAAGGAGTTGATAAGTAAGAATGGAGCAATTGGGGTATGCTCGTATAAGGACATGTTTAGTCCGAATCACATGGAGATGTGAACCCACGGCTAGTTGTATCAATGAACCATTGAGGGCCACACAAGTACTAGCTTTCTAGATCCCGTTGAGAAGTAAAATAGTTCAATGTGTTGAACGGCTTATAAATGAGTTTATAAGCGTAAGGAAAAATAGAAGTATGACTTCTATGAGAGAAATGTAAATTTTAATTTATGGAAGTGTTCCTAAATTAAAAGTAGGCCAAGTGAATAATGTATTTGAACATTGTGATTTTCATAAAAATTATTATGGACTAAATTAAATTAATTCAAGTGTTGAATTAATTAAACACTAGTGGGCCTAGTAGAATCCAAATAATTAAATTAATTCAAGTGTTGAATTAATTGGGCCTTGTAGAGCCCAATTAGAAATAATTATTCTACTAGTGGGCTTGAGTAAAATCAAGTAAAGTCTAATTGGGCTCAAATGTGTTTGAGACAATTTAAATTAAAAGTCCATGGGCCCTTTGTAAATGTTACAAGCCCTTTAGGGTTTGCATGCTTGGGAGATGAAAGGTTGGAGAATTCTTTTGATTAAAAAATTGCATGGCATGCAACTTTTTCACTTTTGCTTTTTGCAACACCAAGACAAGAAATTAAGTCATTCTCCCCTTCACTCCAAGAGCACTTGGCCGAAAATTGGGTTGAGTTCTCTCCTCCATTTTCTCTCATTTTTCTTCTTCAAGTGTTGAGGAAAGAAAATAATTCTCATTGAAAAATCCTCTTAGTTTTCTAGTGCAAATTAAGAGGGGATCTACCTAGTTGGTGGTGGGCTTAATAGTTGAGCAAAGAGTGCTCAAAGGAAGCTTGAAGATAGTTTCTACCATTGAAGAGCTAAGGTGTTTACACCTTAGTTGGAGCCATACATCAATCCTTGTGATTGATAGGTATATCTCTCAAACACCCTATGTATGACATAGTTTGTGATTTTCGTATTTGCTACACCAAGATATGGAGGTTGCCGAAATTTTTACATAAAAAATTTGATTTTTAAACTTCCGTTGCGCTTCCGGTCACCGTAACCGATCCCCTTTCACAGATATGGTCAACAACTGACCATTGACAGTAGATGAGATGCTTCCATCCTGATTGATAAATCCACTGGAGTAGAAATCGAAAAGCTCCTTTGGATAGATCTCTTGGGAAGATTGTCCCAAGAATGTTCAGAGTCCTGCTGATTGAATCTTCTGAAATACATCCTTGACCTCGGCTTCTTTAATCGATAGGACTGAATCAAAATTGATTGCCATAGCATTCAACATATGCGCTGGAATCTGGTTCGCCATTTGAACTGAATGATTTTCTCCGAAAAAGAAGGCTTGAATTTGCTTTTGCTCAGAGAAATTTGGATAAGCGTAAGAAGAAGAACTGAAATGGAGCGGGAAAATTACTTTTGTACGCGACTGTTCGTATTATTGGACACGTGTCAGTCCATGAAAATTTTTGCTCTAAAAACGTGTGTTTGTGTGGTAAGGACGTGTGTAGTAAATATGTGGATTATATGAGTCCACGATTCAACTTGTCATTTGCTGAAAGATAGTATTTAATGCTTGATAGATAGTCACGTCACTTAATTTGGAATAAAAAAATGGTTAATTGGTTAACGTATGTGAGAAGATTAGTGGAATATCCGACTGAAAGATCAGTTGTAAAACTGTGTCCTTCCAGCTGAAGATTTACTAACTTCTGTTTTCTCAGTTAACCTATTAAAACCAATATTCCCCTTTAATAAATGCATATAAATATTAAGCGAACTTAAACAAGATTAATTAAATAAAATCTTATGCTTGGAAGATTAATCGTCTGATGCAGTGACTGAGCCCTTTCATCTTCTTTGACCCTGCACTATAAATAGAAGTGGCTCAGTTAGTATAAAACATATCAGTTTTCAAATATTCAACAGATAATATGGCAGGTGCAAGTAGCTTAAGACTTCCAGATATTGCCGAAGAGTTTATGAACACTGCTCAGGAGAAACATAAAGTTGATATAGAAGATGAAGATTTTCATAAAATTATTCGCTTTTGGGAGGAGCTGCAAGGACTCCAGTTCCTCTATGAATGTGGAGAGGCGAACACTCGTAGAGTGTTGGCAAAGCTAGACAAATATAGAGAGCGTTTGCACGTCGCCGAGACGATGAACCTCTTTGAGGATGATTATCTCTACCAGCTGATGCTTCACAAGGAGAGGACTATTCTGGAGCGAATAGCTGTTTTTGATAGTTTTCTTAAGACTGCAACTGGCGAAGTATCCGGTTGGATGAAAAAATGGAGAGCTTTTGTTGAAGAAGAATATTATGGTGTAATCCGCAAAAATTTCTTTAAATAAAAATTCATTTTGTTTTAGTGTTGTCTTTTATTTTTCTGCAATAGTTAATCTCATTAGCAAAAAAAATGACTAACTGAATCATAATAACAAACTGACAAGCTAACATCAGTTAAGAATTAGATAACTAGCACAAATATATCAACAACTGAGATATAATCATGCAGAACTAATTAAGATAAGTCTATTAAACCAAGTATGTTGCGAAAGTGAGAAAACTTAGGCTCGGGTAGTGGTTTGGTGAAGATATCCGCTGCTTGCTGCTCAGGTGAGACGTATTCCAGTCTGATGTCCTTCTTCAGGGCATGATCTCTGATAAAGTGATGCTTGACATCGATGTGCTTGGTCCTTGAGTGAAGAACTGGGTTATACGTGATAGCAATTGTGCTTGTATTATCACAAAATATAGGCGATTCCTTGGCGATAACTCCATAGTCTTTCAATTGTTGCTGAATCCAAAGCAGTTGAGCGCAGCAACTTCCAGCAGCAAGATATTCTGCTTCAGTCGTGGAAGTAGCTATGGATGTTTGCTTCTTGCTGAACTAAGAGATCAGTCTGTCTCCTTGAAACTGACATGATCCACTTGTACTTTTTCGATCGAGCTTACATCCTGCAAAATCTGCATCTGAATATGTAACTAAATTGAAAGAAGAGTCTTTATAATACCACAATCCAACATTTTGTGTGCCCTTAAGGTATTTTAAAATCTTTTTGGCGGCTGAGAAATGTGATTGCTTAGGGTTTGCTTGAAATCGAGCACACATGCATACAACAAATAAAATATCGGGACGACTAGCAGTTAGGTACAATAATGAACCTATTAAAGCGCTGTATAATGTCGCCTCAACTGATATTCCCCCTTGATCATTGTCTAGTTTGACTTATGAACTCATGAGAGTGCTTGCTGCTGAGCATGATTCCATGCCAAATTTCTTAAGCAGTTCCTTCGTATAGTTGTTCTGACTTATAAAGATACCAGTTTCCAGTTGCTTCACTTGCAGTCCATGGAAAAATGTCAGTTCACCCATCATACTCATTTCGAATTTGTCCTGCATCAACTTAGCAAACTTCTCGCATAATTTGGGGTTAGTTGACCCAAATATAATATCATCAACGTAAATTTGAACAAGAAGAATATGATCATTCTTAGAGAATTTGAACAAGGTCTTATCAACTAATCCAACTGAAAAATCATGATCAGTTAGGAATTTTAAAAACGTTTCATACCAAGCTCTTGGAGCATGTTTCAGACCATATAAGGCTTTGTTCAAATGGTAGACATGATCAGGAAAAGTATGATTGATGAAACCTCGAGGTTTCTCTACATAGACTTCTTCCTGCAGCTGACCGTTTAAAAATGCGCTGTTCACATCCATCTGGTAGACTTTGAAGTTCTTGAATGATGCATAGGCAAGAAATATTCGGATGGCTTCCAGTCTTGCAACTAGGGCATATGTTTCATTATAGTCAATTCCTTCTTCCTGCCTATATCCTCGTGCTACCAGTCTCGCCTTGTTGCGCACAACTGAACCATCTTCGTTCAGGTTGTTCCCGTATAACCATTTGTACCTATAACAGTTTTTGAAAGTGGTCTTGGAACTAAGTTCCAGACATGGTTATGGGTAAGCTGATTCAGCTCCTCTTGCATTGCATATATCTAGTTTGGATCAGCAAGAGCCTCATCAGTTTTCTTTGGTTCAAATTGTGATACGAAAGCTGAATGAATAAATAAATTAAGCATCTGATTTTTCGTTCTTACCGGATCAGATGGATTACCTATCACCAATTTTGGAGGATGTGATTTATTCCATCTGAGTTGAGTGTTTGTTGTATCCAAGTTGGTAACTGCTTCTGTATCAGTTGGAGCTTCATCAGTCGGCAGTTGAATATTCTCAATAGGCTCTTCCAACTGAACATCAGGAATAGCTTCCTGTTCAACTGGTTGTTCTACTACTTCTGGTTCTGGTGTTTGGAGGTTGTTGTGATTGATATGATTATCTTCTTCATCTTCATCCTCCAAACTGATCTCTGTAAGTCTATCAATTACCTCAACTAAATCAGTTGGCTTATAAGTTAGAGCGTTTTCCTTAAAAACAACATGGATAGATTCTTCAACATTCAAAGAATTTTTATTGAAAACTCTATATGCTTTGCTAACTGAAGAATATCCAAGAAATATTCCCTCTGCAGATTTTGCATCAAAGGTTTTTAAATTATTTTTACCATTATCGAGAATAAAACATCTGCAGCCGAATATTTTAAAGTAGGAGACCACACTTTTTCTTTCATGCCAGATCTCATATGGTGTTTTCATATGATTCTTATTAATCATCGATCTGTTCTGAGTATAACACGCAGTGTTTACTGCCTCTGCCCAAAACCTTTGAGAAACGCCTGAATCAGCAAGAATTGTTCTAGCAGCTTCTTTAAGCGTCCGGTTTCTCCTTTCAGCTACACCATTTTGCTGAGGAGTTCTAGCTGCAGAGAGCTCATGCTTAATTCCAGCATTTTTTAAAAAATTTGAAAGAGTTTGATTGATGAATTCAGTGCCTCGATCAGATCTGATTCTATCAATTCCAACTGATTTTTCATTTAATAATCTTTTAAAAAGCTTTATCAGTTGTGCAGCAGTTTGGTCTTTGGATTTGAGAAAAATAACCCAAGTAAATCTTGAAAAATCATCCACAATCACCAAGGTGTATTTCATTCCCCCAAAGCTCATGATTGATATTGGACCAAAAAGATCCATATGTAATAATTCTAAGCATCGGGAAGAAGATTTACGGCCCTTGTTTTTAAAAGAAGATTTTACTTGTTTACCAAACTGACATGCTGAACAAATTTTATCTTTGACAAAGTCCATTTTGGGCAAACCAGTTACAAGATCGTGGTTACTCAGATATGCAATGGATTTAAAGTTCAGGTGGTTCAATCTCTTATGCCACAACCAGTTTTTAGAAATCCTTGAAGCAATGAAACATACTGGTGCATAAGGTTTATCATTCCAACTGACTTTGTAAGTGTTTCCACACCGTTTGCCAGTTAGAATAACCTCATCAGTTGAGTCTTTGACTGAACAAGAGTGTTTGTCAAACTGAACCGAGAATCCGTTATCGCATAACTGACTTATATTAATCAGATTATACTTGAGATTATCAACTAATAAAACATTATTAATCGTAAAGTTACCATGGATAAGCTTACCCTTACCCATAGTTTTACCTTTGGAATTATCTCCAAAACTGATGTTTGGTCCAGTGTACTTGATCAGTTGAGATATCAGATCTGCATTTCCTGTCATGTGTCGTGAGCATCCACTATCCAAGTACCATATTGATTCTTTAATTGTACCTTTTACCTGCAGTCACATACAAGATATAATTTTTGGTACCCTTTTCTATTTGGGTTCTAAGCTGATTAGTCCTTTAGGAACCCAGACTTGGATTAATCTGACTGACTGTCCAGTTGCTGTATTCCAGATGATCTTTCTCGATTTGTGTGTGTTTTGTGTGTAGTGTGCAGATGATACAACATGTGATTTAGCTTTGTTCGACTGATTGTTCAGCCGATATCTTTTCTGAACCGCCTTGCTGTTATAGTAATTCGAGTAGCCATTTAAATATTTTCTGCTGAATCTTTTTGGTGACTGACTACGTGAGTCAGTTGAAACTTTTGGGATACAACCAATACCATATCTTCTAGCCTTGTTCGTACTTTCAGTAGGCTGTTCAACCAGTGTACTTGGCTCAGCTTGTTCTTGTACCATAACTGATTTGACAAAGTGAATGCATTTCCCTTTATCCATATTCAGTTTTTGTCGAGTATCATTAGGAATCATTTCATCTTGGGTGCTGAACCCTAAACTAGTTTTATCAGTAACTCATTTCTGTGAGTTCTACATTTCAGTTAATGCAACAGATGATTTGTTCCAAGCCTGTATGAGCTCAGTTTGCTTTGAATTCTCAAGCGTCAACTTTTGAATCATTGATTGATTCCTGCTCTTTTCAGCATTAAGCTCAGCAATCTCCATTTTAAGACTCAACACATCAACTGATTTATCAGTTTTAGTTTTATTGTCTATGGGATCAGTTTGCTTTGCTCTGGCCTTTTCAAACGATAAGGCAAGCTTATGATACTCATTAACCATGTCATGAAGAGTTGAAATAAGTTCTTCTCTAGTGAAATCAATTGAGCTGAAGTCAAATACCTGTTGACTTCTTGACTCCTCTTCTGTATCACCAACCATTAGACACTTCACTTCCTCTTCACCATCACTGGAACTGCATGAGGTTTCTGGTTCTGACTCCTCGCTGTCAGTTTCTGCCCATTTAGATTTACTTTCTTCAGCTAGGAGTACCTCATGCTTCTTCCTGGAAAACTTCTTATCATCCTTGGATCTCTTTCTATGCTCATATGACTTCTTTATTCTTTCAGTCGAGCCCTGACTGTCCTTCTTGGGTTTGGGACAGTCAGCAATGAAGTGACCGGGTTTGCCACAGTTGTAGCAGCCATTTGATTCCTCTTTAGAATTATTTCTCTGATAATTTTTCTGGAATTTCCCTTGATTTCTTCTCATGAATATTCCGAATTTTTTAACAAACAATGACATAGCATCAATGCTCAATTGATCAGCAGACTTCTCGACTGAACCAGTTGGTTCTGTTCTGACAGCATCTAATGCATTTGTGACTGCTGGAGTAGAAGGCTCTCCTTCTCGAGTTCGTAGCTCAAACTCATAGGCTTTCAGATCAGCGAATAGATCATGAAGCTCAACTCTGTTCAGATCCTTGGATTCCCTCATTGCCATGGTCTTTACGTCCCACTCCTTGGGAAGACCTCTGATTACTTTTAATGCAACTTTTTTGTCGGTATATACTTTTCCAAGTGCATTGAGTTCATTGATGATGCAGCTGACTCTCTCATCATACTCATGCATCGATTCTCCAGTTTTCATCTTGATGTTGTCAAACTTCTGCACAGCAACAGAAAGTTTATTCTCTTTGGTTTGTTTGTTTCCTTCACATAGCTGGATCAACTTTTCCCAAATCTCCTTAGCTGTCTTACACATCTTGATCTTGCTGAAGGTTACTTTGTCCAGTATCTTGTACAGTATATCCTTTGCCACATTATCCAGATTTGCTTTTCTTTTGTCTTCTGTTGTTCATTCATCTCTGGGCTTTTCAATGCGATGAGGAGCCCCTTCAGTAATAGCCACTGCTGTATTGGCTTTCAGAATCTTCATCAGTCCGTCAGTGATAACGTAACACATGTCATCATCTTGTGCAGCTAAGTGAGCCTGCATTCTTATTTTCCAGTCATCGAAGTACTCTCTGGAAAACATAGGGATCTTGTTGAAGGAAGACATAATGATCAGTTTGAAAGTGTAGATATTCTGAGACGAGAAATAACCGCTCCGATACCACTTGAAAGGATCGGTTAAGAAGTGAAATGTGTTTAGAAGGGGGGGTTGAATAAACACGTAACTGAGAAAACAGTTGCGGAAGTAAACTGAATGAAAGATAGAATAACTAAAATAAAAGGTAACATAAGTGAAAAGCACACGATTTGTTTCTGGATGTTCGGAGAATGGAATAACTCCTACGTCACCCCTTCTATCACGAAGATATGATTTCTACTAAATGACTTTGATCGAATACGATGTTTGTACTGACCCACTTCAATTTGGTATTATCAATGCCACAACTGAAACTCTTAGTTACAACAGGCTATTTCAGTTCATGACTGATCTTAGCACAACTTAACAATATAACAGCGATTACAGTGTGCTAACAAGCTCAAAGACGGTAGCCTTGAATGCTACAGATAGGACTTAGTAAGAGTGAACTTTTGATTTCAGCAAAGTAACAGCTTGAGTAAAATAGTTGTTCTCGTGTATCGTGTGCTTCAGCTGCTCTGTTCGCCTATTTATAGGCTTCTCTTCTAACGGTAACTTGATATAATATTTGAATTTTATATCCGTTGATTTGCCACGTCGATATTCTTCTGAAAATCGTACACTGTAGACTCTGAAATGCGGCGTTCCACTACGAGTTGCAGTCTGCTTGTACTGATGTCGGTTGAACATCCCTTTCATTTGATGACGTGCATGGCTGAGCGATCAGCTGATGAAAGTAGCTGATAAGCTTATGCTGAGTGAATAAACTGATCAGTTTCCAACTGATCAGTCAGCTGTCTTCAGGAATCCAGTTAGGTTCAAGTGATCAGTTTCCAACTGATCAGTCAGTTAACTTGGAAAGTTTAGTTTGGCTGGATTCGGTTGCCTTGATACCTCACGTGATACTTCAGTTAGGCAAGTTGCTTAATACGAATACTTGATCAGTTCGTCCAATTGATGAATGGTTTGTCAAACAGCCAAAATTAAGTTTCCAACAAATTGGTTTTAAACAGGTAGTAAACACTACAGAATCATCAGTACCTCTTCATAATGAAGAAATGGTTATTAGACTATTGAACAATAAATATATTTTACCTTCTAGGAAAAATTACAGATTTATTCATATAGGTTTAATACAAATTGCTTTTAGACATTTAACCTTAGAAGGTCTACCAGAAAGCTTCATAGCAGCTTTAAGAGATGATAGAAATTTAAATTGGAAACAATCCCTTATGGGAATAATTCAATCTAGTCTGGCTCATGGTCCAGTATATTTTGATGTTTATCCAAATTTATCTTTATCTCTATCTGATATAAATATCTTAGACTCTTTAACATTAAATGTTAAAACTCATGGTTATAATTATACTCCTGGAACAGAAGTTATATGTATCTGTTATCATATTTATTATAAACCATTATTTACACTAAATCCTATGTGTAAAAGAATTGATAAAAAATTAATTGAAACTATTCTTATAGAAACTAATTTTAATAGATCTAATATTACAACTCGTAGATCTATAAAATGGGAAGAAATAGAATTTCCAGAAAACTGGATAATTGAACAAGCTGTTCCTAGAAATCCTATAATAAATAAAGATTTACAACAAGTTATTCAAAATAATGAAGGATCTGTTCAAATACAGTTTAATAATGAACAAAGAAGATTATTACCCTCTTCTGTCTATTCTAGATCAAGATCTAGTCATTCTTTTATTTCACCTCTAGATTATATGGTGGATATTCAACAAACTTCTAGAGCTTCAACTTCTCAGATAAGAGAAGAAGTAGAATCTTGAGCAGAAGATTTAATTATTAATCAAAATAATATTGTTCATCAATGTAACTTTCAAAAAGTTAAAGAAACTGATACTGTTTCATAAATGAATTTTACTATTTAATGGATAATAAACCAAAAATTGATTTTACTAAATGTTCTCTTGCTAGAGCAAAGATCAATACAGAATTTTATTTATCCAAATGGAAATCTTTAAGAGATTAGTATTTTAAAAGTTTCTCTGAAGAATAATTTGAATATATTATCACAGAATTTTATAAATACTGTGAAAATCAAAATAGATTAATTCATTTTGTTCCTTGGTTTTTTAAATCATTCATTATAGATTATATTTCTATTCTTGAAAGAAGCTATAAATTTCCTTCTGGACAGATTCAAAGATCTGTTTATACTACTCAACAATCTTTTATTATAAAAAAGAATAATAAAGTTTTGGATTTTACTGCCTTTTCAAAATTATTTGAAAATGATATGTTACAAATAACTGTTAAACATATTAATCAAATAATTGAAAAACAGAATTATACAAATTTATATCTTACGATAATAGGTGAATAAATAGTTTCTCTTAAAGATCGTATTGATAAAATTATTCTAGCTATTAATAAAATTAAACCAGATGTTCATATACAAGAACCAGAAACTAATATTGTTTCTATTGCTAGTTCTTCTATTAAATCCCCTCCAGATATTGAAAATTTTAAATTTAAATCTTCTGTTTCTGATTTAGAAAAATTATTGGAAGAAAAATTTAAAAATCTTAATTTAAATACTCTTAATGAAGATATTATTAATAATAATAATTCTTCTGATGTAGAAATTAATAAAATAAAATGGGCAGATAAACCTACATAAACTAAATATTATTATGATAGACCTACTCCCATGGATGTTCTTGTTGAAGAACAAGAATATATTTTCTCTAATAGTTATAATGGGAAAAGTATTTATGAATGGAATATTGATGAAGTTAGTGATAAACAAATTTATAATACTGCTCACAGAATGCTTACGTATAGTACTGTGTGTAAAACTTCCGGTAATACTGATAAAAATATTGCTAGAATGATTATAGCAGGATTCACTGGCCAACTTAAAGGTTGGTGAGATAATTATTTAAATCAATCCCAGAAAGATGATATTTTCAATTCAATAAAAATTGAAGATAATATTCAATTAGAAAATGTAGTTTATTAATTAATAATGACAATGATTGAACATTTTACTGGTAGATTCACTGATAATATTGAACAAACTCGTATTTTATTAAGTAATCTAAAATGTAAAACACTTACTGATTTTAGATGGTATAAAGATACTTTTTTATCTCGAATTTATGCGATACCAGACTGTAATAATAGTCTTTGGAAAGCCAAATTTATAGATGAAAAAAATTTATAAATATATAATAAAATGATATTTTTTCTTTATATATTATATATTTTAAAAAAAATTATAAATATATAATAAAATGATATTTTTTCTTTATATATTATATGTAAATTTATACAAGTTGAAAAACCATAAAAAGTAAAAACTACCAGAAATACTTAAATATAAGTGTATGAACTTCCTTTCATGGGGATAATGTGAATCAGGACAAATGGTTGAGATTCACACACCTTGTAAGTGTTTCGACCACCACACTTCTTTTCACGGTCTACGACTTGCATATATTTGTATTCAATAATGATTCTAATATTTCGATAAAAAAAAATATGATACTTATCTTTCATAATATAATTTTCAAATAAACATCATATTTTTTTTAAAATAATAATAGTAAAATAAAATTGTGTAACTAATTAAAATTAGTAACGGTAATTTTACTTAAAAGTAATCTAGATAAATGAGAACATTGACATTTAGAATGAATTTCGCCGGTTACGTTTTGGCCTAAGTCATTTACTGGCAATCTCCGATCCAATTTCTCTACATTTAATTACAATTTGTACTCAAAAAGCAATCTTCTTTGAGCATCTACTGCCTCTTTTTCTTGGATTTTTTACTTAATTTGAAAATTGGAGTCCAGAACTCTGGAAATCGAGCTTTAATATGCTTAGGCATGCTTAATGGTTCTGGGATTTCGATTCTATATCCAACGGTAGTGTCGGAAAGTGAATTAATCTGATCGACTATCCGAACCGATAATGGATAAACCAGTTTCGGACCGATTCCATCCGATAGTGGATAGGCCCATTCAAGACACGTTTTATTTTCCTTTTCTCTTAAATTTTAATTGATTCCGGTTCTGGATCGAATCCGAACCGATACGATACTGGTTTCAGGACTAATGGGCCGATTCCGGATTGAATCGACCAGCTTCATCACCAAGATGGATGTTTACGTTGTTGTTTCAATCTCCGGTGGTGATAGGAACTCTAAGCATAAGACCAAATCAATGATGGATCACGACGGCGATGCTAACCCCACGTGGAATTTCCCCATAAAGCTCATTGTGGACGAGGAAGCGCTGCAGAAGAATTGCCTCACGCTTGATGTCAAGCTTGTATGCGAGAGGGATTTGAGAGACAAATGTCGAGAATCGTGTTTTTTCTTGCCCAAACGCAGCGGAAGTTTTAAAATTTTTAAATTTTGACGTTCAAAATTATTGTTTTAGTACTCGTATGGTTTTAAAGAACAAGTATACATAGGATGTTTAAAGTTTTTACCTTAGTGAATTATCACTTGGCTCCAACTACGCCGGTATAAGCGAACGTAGCTCTTGTTGTAAATCCTACGTAGGATCTTCAAATCTCCTTTCTTCAACTTCGAATTAGGTCCACGACTGGATTACTTGTTCTTTTTCCAAATTGCACTAGAAATTAAAGAAGGATTTTACGTAGAGATTGTATTGAGGTGGTCGAAAACAAGGAGAGTGGGAGGAGGTGGTTTTTTCGAAAATTCCTTGGCTTGGACGCTAGGATTTTTCTAAAAGCATGTGTGGAATGAATGAATTAACCCTAAACCTAATACACATATATAAAAGCTTAGGGTTCATTAATTAAATTAAATACTTAAAGGTCTTAATCAATTAATTATTGTAGTCTAATTAGTTTAATTAATTAATTTATCTTTTAAAGTCCAATTAAGAACTTTAATAATATTTATGTTGGTCTTGTAGTTTTACAAGCCTATTATACATATACCCATTATATTTAATTTAAATCTTTTATAAATTCAAATTTTGAATTTAATATTTAAATTATAAATTCAACTCATTGAATTTATCAACTCCAAAATATAATATTAATTAATTCAACTCCTTGAATTTATTTCTCAACATTTTCTATAAATTCAACTCCTTGAATTTATTATCTCAATATTTTCTATAAATTCAACTCCTTGAATTTATTAGCTCAACGTGGACAAAATAATCCAGTACTTGTGTGACCTCAATTGTTCGGAGATACATCTAGCCGTGGGTTCACAACTTACCCTAATTTGCCACATTCCATGTATCAACAATTGATCATGAGAATGTCAGAAATCATATTTATGATTAAACCCATCGAATCATGGTAAGGGCGTTTAGTAGCATCGCCCCATGATTCTCTAGGTATCACTGATAGTGCCTGCAAGAACCAGTCGGTTATGATTAACGTTAGTACGGTCCCTTCATCTCATATATGCTGATCGAATCTGCAACAATTGCTTCATCGAGGGTTGCATAAGAATGTGATAACAATGTGACATATTTGAGAATAAATAGTGACATCGCATGTACAATTGGAGAACTCCTTCTCTTACGTACATCTCATATTATGACTAAAGATTCCATGCACTATTATTTCATCGGATCACACATGATATCCACACCCGTAGGTGAACGGTGAATTCCTGACTACAATGCACTGGCTCCTACATGCGTCACAACTGTACCCAATCTCGCCACTTGATGACCCTCCTGGAGTCGGTAAACGAGTCAAAGCACAGCCCTAACATATAGAGCCTCAGTGTTGTCCCGGGTCATAAGGACTAATTGTGTAACATCATATCCACGGACTTATCCTCTCGATGAATGATAACCATTCGGAAAGTCCTAGGGACAACAGTTCGGTATAATCATCATATGACTACCCATCTGTGTGTTTGAAAATCTCTATGCCCTTACCAAGAAACGAAGTACACAACATCACAGATTATAGTCTCGAGCTCAAGCGACCTTTATCTATGTTTTAGGCGGTTGAATCGACTAAGAACGAATTTAGATTATACAGTGTTTAGAAATGAGTTTCTACATTGAATTACGATTCATTTGTATTAAAGTATAATCAATGTCTTTATCTATGTTGATCACATGTGTATACAGATAAAGAAATACCAAACCATGAAATAATGAATTATAATAAAATAAAGATTGTTTATTACAACTGAGTCAATAAATTCCTTAGCCAATAGTTGGCTTACAGGGTATCTATGCTAACAATCTCTCAATTGCACTAGAGCCAACTACCCATAAACTTTAATCCCATTTCTTCGCGATGATTCTCAAACAATTGTCTTGGCAAGGGCTTTGTAAGTGGATCAATAACATTATCTGTAGAGGGGAATCTTTCGACTGATATATCTCCTCTTCCCACAATCTCCCGTATGATTTGGAACTTTCTCAGTACATGTTTAAATCGCTGATGAGACGTTGCTTCCTTTGCTTGCGCAACGACACCAGTGTTGTCGCAGTACAACAAGACTGGATAAACTCCATTAGGAATAACGCCCAACTCTTGGACAAAATTCCTCATCCAAAGTGCCTTTTTTCTGCAGCAGATGCAACAATTTATTCAGCTTCAGTGGTGGAATCCACAACGGTGTCTTGCTTGGAACTTTTCCAAGAGACAGCTGGACCATTTGGCATGAATACAAAACAAGAGGTCGAGTTCGAATCATCTATGTCACATTGGAAGCTAGAATCAGTGTAGCCTTCCAATTTCAATTCTCCACCCCCATAGACCATGAACAAGTTCTTAGTCTTTCTTAAGTATTTAAGAATATCTTTCACGGGCTTCCAATATATTGGACCAAGGTTCGCCTGATATCTGCTTGTAACACTCAGAGCGTAAGCAACATCAGGACGCGTTGATATCGTACCATACATGATATTACAAATGACTGACACATATGGAATACGTGTCATTATCTCTATCTCTTTATCAGTCTTAGGACACATAGCTTTATATAGAGTAACACCATGACACATTGGTACGTATCCTCTCTTGGACTCTTCTATAGAGAATCTCATCATAATGGTATCGATATAAGTGTCTTGGGTGAGCCCCAGCATCTTTTTTGATCTATCTCTATAGATTTGTATTCCCAATACATAGGATGGTTCACCCATGTCTTTCATGGGGAATTTACTTGCTAACCATACTTTAGTTGATTGCAGTAATACTACATCATTCCCAATGAGTAGGATGTCATCAACATAAAGTACTAGGAATGTCACTGCACTCCCACTAACTTTCTTGTACACGCATGGTTCCTAAGGATATTTAGCAAAACCAAATTCCTTGATAGTGCTATCAAATCTGAGGTTCCAACTCTTTGATGCCTGCTTGAGACCATATATTGATTTATGAAGTTTGCATATATTATGCTCACTTCCTACTGATGTGTATCCCTCAGGTTGAGACATATAAATTTCTTCTTTGATGTGTCCATTGAGCAATGCAGTTTTTACATCCATTTGACATATCTCATAGTCATACCATGCTGCTATGGCTAGTAGTATTCTGATGGTCTTAAACATAGCAACTGGTGAAAAAGTTTCCTCATAGTTAATTCCTTGCCTTTGAGTATAACTTTTTGCAACCAGTCTTGCTTTGAAGGTCAATACCTTCCCATCCGCCCCAAGCTTTCTTTTGTAGATCCATTTTCATCCTATGAGAACGATTCCCTAAGATGAATCCACCGATGTCCAGACTTTGTTTAAATACATATAGTCCATTTCAGACTGCATGTCTTCAAACCATTTGGTTGAATCAGTATCAGATATTGCTTCTTTGAAGTTCATTGGATCATATCCAACACAAGGCTCATCATGGCCTTGTTCATGAAGAAGTGTGTATCTTGCAGGTGGTCTGATAACCCTATCAGACCTTCTAGGAGCGTGTTCTTCAACTACTGGTTGTTGGGGATTATGTTCAACTTCTACAGTTGGGGAGTATCTTGAATATCTTCAAGTTCTATCATCTTTCCTTTTCTATCTAATAGAAATTCTTTTTCCAAAAAAGTCGCATTTCTTGAAACAAACATTTTTCCTTCATTAGGGGTAATAGAAGTAATATCCAACAGAATTCTTTGGATATCTTACAAAGTAGCACAAAGTGGATCTACTATCCAATTTGTCTTTCACTGTCTGCTTCAAATAAACAGGACATACCCATATTCTCAAATAAGAATATTTGGGATTTTTTCTCATCCATATCTCAAATGATACTTTATCCACTACTTTAGTATGGATATTATTTAACAACATCGCCCCAGTTTCAAGCGCAAAGTCCCAAAATGATGTAGGCAATTCAGTGAATCTCATCATGGCTCGAACCATGTCCATCAAGGTTTGATCAAGACGTTTAGAAACACCATTCAATTGTAGGGTTTTTCTGATGGCGTCCACTGTGACAGAATCATATTATCTTTTTGATAACCCAAAAATTCAGCACTTAAGTATTCTACACTTCAATCAGATAGAAGTGTCTTAATACTCCTTTCTAGCTTTTTTCTACTTCAGAACTGAATTCTTTGAACCTTTCAAATGCTTCAAATTTGTGTTTCATCAAATAAACGAACCCATACCTCGAATGGTCATCAATAAAGGTAATAAAGTAGGATTGTCCATATTTTGTGCTAACACTTAGCGGGTCACAAACGTCTGTGTGGATCAAATCCAGTAAACCATGCGCACGTTCCACGTTTTCATTGAATGGAGTCTTGGTCAGTTTTTTTTAAACAAGACTTACAAGTAGGTAGAGAAATTATGTCTTACAAGTCAAACATGCCTTCTCCCACTAGCTTGTGCATCCTTCTTTGGGAAATATGACCTAGTCTAGCGTGTCATATTTGTGTGGGCTTTGGATCTTCTATTTTTCTTTTGTTTGTTGTTGTTTTTTTATGCGCTTGGATATTGTTAAACGGAATATCTTTTAATTTTAAGTTATAGAGATCATTTGTTAATTCGTCGGTTCCAATCAAACATTCATTCTTGTATAAATTGCAAACACATTTAGCAAAAACACAAGAATAACCATCCCTATCAAGCATAGAAATAGAAATAATGTTTTTAACCAATTCAGGAACATATAAAACGTCTCTAAAAACAACTTAAAATCAATGTCTAAAATTAAAATAACATCTCCAATTGCAGTGGCAGCAACCCTTGCTACATTTCCTAGTCTTAGAAATGTCTCACCATCTCTAAGCCTCTTGCTTCTTCCCATCACCTGCAAATCAATGCATAGATGAGAACCACATCTGGTATCCAATACACAAGAAGAGGAATTAACATAAACATTAACTTCAATATAAACCATACCATGGCCAGAACGCTTCTGGGCAAGATACTCCGTGCAATTACGCCTCCAATGTCCAGGCTTGTTGCAGTGGAAACAGACTTGTTCCGACTTGTTAGGCTTTGTGGGACCAGGAATTGGTTTCTTGTATGGCTTCTTGTTGGGCTTGTTCTTCTTTAGAGGGGCAGAACGCTTCTTGCCTTTATTTTGGGCTCTCTTTTTCGTACCGAACGATGAGCCCACTAGAAGAACATGCTTTTTCTTTTTGATTGTGGTCTCATAAGTAGTAGGCATATTGACCAACTCTTCAAGGGTGGTCTCAAACTTGTTCATATTAAAATTAACCAAAAATTCATCGAACGAGTCAGGCAATGACAGCAAGAGAACATCAGTCGAGAGCTCACAAGGAATAACCATGTTGAGTCCCACCAACTTCTTGATGAGCCCAATCATCCTAAGACCATGCTCAAGGACCGAAGCCCCATCTCGCAACCGTGTAGTCATGAGTTCTTTCACAGTAGCATGTCTCTCTGAACGAGTTTGTACAACATACAATTCTTTCAGATGAAGGTGAATGTCAGCAGCATTCACCGTCTCCTCGAACCTCCTTTGAAGTTCATTAGACATAGAAGCCAACATGTAGCTCTTAGCTTGAAGATCATGGTATCACCATTTCTCAAGCTTAGCTAACTTAGTCTATCTTACATTAGGAGCTGCATCCTTAGGTGGCTTCTCATCGATCACTAACACTATTAGATCCATGTGAGCCATACATGGATCCAGGTCCAAAACCTAGGTGAATGCAGGAATGCAAATGCAACTTAGTACAAAAGCTTCTAATATTTTACATGTGCATCGGACCCACCATCTTCCAGTCTTGATCTCCCATTATTTCTAATAATTTCATTTAAATAGCCATGGCACATAAGAGATACCTCTCATGGGGTGGAAATGAGCTAAAACAGGCCCACTTTAATAATATCAAATATTAATAAAAATGAATAAAACAGTAAAATATACTAACATATATCTAACACATTGGTCAAGGCTCTCGATCATCCTTCATGCATTTAATATAAAATATTAACATCAATTAATTAAAAAAATTTAATTAATTGATAAATCATGTATCTAATAATTTTATTACTAACCACCACAATTATTAAAGAATTTAATAAATTAAATAAACACCTTTATTTAATTTCAAATTATTTCAATAATAATTGTTTTCTTGTAAAACTCACTTTTACCATAAATAATTAAAATCATCTTCTAATTATTCACTTTACAAGAAAATTATTAATTTTCCAAAAATTTAATTTTTTAAAAGAAAAATTGAACTAATTTTCATAAAATATCAATTTTGTCCAAAGTTTTGAAAAATTAGAAAATCGCACCCTAGGCCCAAACAATTCAATCCCATTATTTAGCACAGTCTCTGGCAGCCGCCCACGCTGCCCACCCGCTGATAAAAATAAAACTTTTTATGATGCAATAATTTTCTGAAAAATTTTCTTGTGTGGTTAGAAATATTATTCAACATGGTTTAAAACTATACGATATATAGAACCTGGCTCTGATATCACTGTCGAGAATCGTGTTTTCTCGTGCCCAAACACAGCAGAACTTTTAAAATTTTAAAATTTTGACATTCAAAATTATTGTTTGAGCACTCGTATGGTTTTGAATAACAAACAAACATAGGATGTTTAAAACTTTTACCTTAGTGAATTATCACTTGGCTGCAATTACGTTGGTATAAGCGAACGTAGCTTTTGTTGTAAATCCTACGTATGTTCTTCAAATCTCATTTCTTCAATATTCGAATCAGGTCCACGATTGGATTACTTGTTCCTCTTACAACTTGCAGTAGAAAGTAAAGAAAGATTTTACATAGAGATTGATATGAGGTGGCCGAAAACAAGGGGAGTGGGAGGAGGTGGTTTTTTCGAAAATTCCTTGGCTTGGAGACTTGGGTTTTTCGAAAAACATGTGTGGAATGAATGAATTAACCCTAAACCTAACACACATATATATAAGCTTAGGGCACATTAATTAAATTAAATACGTAATAGACTTAATCAATTAATTATTCTAGTTCAAGTCCAATTAAGAAATTTAATAATATATATGTTGGTCTTTTACTCCTACAAGCCCATTATACATATACCCATTACATTTAATTTAAATCCTTTATAAATTCAACATTTGAATTTAATATTTAAATTATAAATTCACTCCTTGAATTTATCACCTCCAAAATATAATACTCATAAATTCAACTCTTTGAATTTATTATCTCAATATTTTCTATAAATTCAACTCATTGAATTTATTATCTCAACGGGGAAAAAATAATCAAGTACTTGTGTGACCCTCAATGGTTCAGGGATACAACTAGCCTTAGGTTCACAACTCTTTGTGATTCAAGACATAATCCATTATTCGGGCTTACCCTAATTTGCCCCATTCCATGTATCAACAATTGATCATGAGAATGTAAGAAATCATATTTCTGATTAAACCCATCGAATCATGGTAAGTGCGTCTAGTAGCATCGCCTCATGATTCTCTAGGTATCACTGATAGTGCCTGCAAGAACCAGTTGGTTATGATTAACGTACAGTACGGTCCCTTCATCTCATATATCTCGATCGAATCTGCAACCATTTGTTCATCGAGGGTTGCATAAGAATTCGATAATATTGTGACATATATTTGAGAATAAATAGTGGCATCGCATGTACAATTGAAAAACTCCTTCTCTAACGTACATCTCATACTCTGGCCAGAGATTCCATGCACTGTTATTTCATCAGATCACACAGGATATCCACACCTGTAGGTGAACGGTGAATTCCCGACTACAATGCACTGGATCCTACATGCGTCGCAACTGTATCCAATCTCGCCACCTGATGACCCTACTGGAGTCGGTAAACGAGTCAAAGCACAGCCCTAACATATAGAGCCTCAGTGTTGTCCCGGGTCGTAAAAACTAATGGTGTACAATCATATCCACGGATTTATGCTCTCGATGAATGACAACCACTAGGAAAGTCCTAGAGAGGGCAGTTCGGTATAATCATCATATGACTACCCATCTGCGTGTTTGGACATCTCTATGTCCCTACCAAGAAACGCGGTACACAATATCACAGATGATAGTCTCGAGCTCAAGCGACCTTTATCTATGTTTTAGGCGACTTAATCGACTAGAAACGAATTTAGATTATACATTGTTTAAAAATGAATTTCAACATCGAATTACGATTCAATTGTGTTAAAGTATAATCAATGTCTTTATCTTTGTTGATCACATGGATATACAGATTAAGAAATAACAAACCATGAAATAATGAATTATATTAAAATAAAGAGTTTTTTATTACAACTGATTCAATAAATTTCCTAGCCAACAGTTGACTTACCGAGCATAAACTCTAAGACATCGGTGAACTGAACGTTCCCATTAAAGAACTCTTCGATTCCCCCGCGAAAGGCGAGGGGAAGCATATCTTGAGCTACCAGATGAGGAAACCTAGTGGAATGCCCCAAGGTCAGCTCACTTTTGCATATAAATTTGTCGAGAAAATAGCCACAGAGCTGTTTCCTCCGACGAAGGTTGATGGGAAACCCATGACAGCTTAGCCAACTGGATCTAGTGTGTTGTACCCCACGCTGCCTACGGGTGTGTACCCACTGCCCGTGGCCGCCTACTCAGCAGAGGCGTCGTCCGAAGCTTCGAGACACTATTCTCCACAAATGGTGGGTACCCTCCATTCAACGTTGCTCCGCCACTAGGAATGCATCTTCCTTGGGTCTGTCTAGATATGGAACGGGTGAAGTCAGCATTCAAAAATACTTGGGGTTGATTTCGTCCCAGATTTGACAGTAAAATGGGTAAATATTTCGTTAAATCGAATCCAACTTTCTAAATTAAAATTAAATGAAATTTTTTTCGAAAAATCGAATTTAACGAACCAAGATGATTAAATAAATTTAACTTTCTAAATTAAATGTAAAAATCAAATTAAATAAATTTAAATTTTATTTATTAAAAATATATATTTTCATATCTAGTTTCATTATCCAATAATAATTTATTAAAAATTTACATTAATTGTATCGTAATAAACTTTATTAGAAATTTAATAATTTTTTTTTGTAACAAGTTGATTTGTTCGCTTAACCGAAGTTTTATATTAAAATCCAAAGCCGAACCGAACTAATCGATGTTCCAAAAAGTTAAAACTGAAATTCCGAAGAAGTCGAACCGAATTTTCAGATTAAATAAGTTCGGTCAGTTATTTTAGTTGAAATCAATACTTTGTTCACCCTTGTACTGAATTGAGGTTTGCCATTATCTTGAATCCAAAACAGTGTTTTCAATTTTTTTTACTCTCATGAACCGTTCATGTCAAATGCCAAAACAAGTTCACATCATTTTTTAAAGCTTACAGTAAAAAAATTAATGCATAGATTTGGAAATTGACATATATCATAGAGTAAGATGAACATTAATAGAAAGCAAAAATCTTGGTCATTGAAACTATTATGCTAGAAAATCAAATCATTGATAAATCATAGAACAATACATATACTATGATTCACATCGAAATTTTAAAAATTTTGAAATGATATTAACTTTATTTTTCTCAAAATCAATCCTTATAAATATACATTAATTCATACAAAAAAACTGCAAAGCTTTTATTATTATTATAAATTAAATAAATATATAATAAAATATGTAGTAACAAACAAAATTATATTATAATATTAGTTCAATTTAATATATTTTTGTGTTAATGTAAAAATGGTCTAAAAAATATAATTGAAACTTAAAATTAATTTAAAAAATCAACTTACACAAAATCCTTCAACTTTTTGAGCGAAATGTGGCGAAATTCATATTCAATTCTAGTTATTTGTAGAAGAGCATTTTAAAAATTCTTTATAGTTAAAAAAATTCATCAAATTTACATCAATAAGGCATGGCTAAAAATATACTTAAAAATAAAGTAAGGATAAAAAATACTCAAAAACTAAAACTATAAAAAAAAAATTAAATTTTGGCATATGGATACCCAATGTGAGCCAATATCATAGTTCTCGAAATATGAATAAAGTAAAGTAAATTTTTAACAGATATAGAAGGTCTAACAAAAACAAATTAATGATGTCGAGAGAAAATACAGTAGATAAAACATAAAACATTAAAGCAAACCGAGACATGTATGAAGTACAGTCTTTAAAATATATTTGTCCCATCCGGTATGTGGTTCGAGGATCAAGTTGGACGACTATTTCTCTTGATAAAATGGGAAAAACAGTGGTACATAGCATGAAGGTAGTATGTCGGAGAACTGAAAAAGTACCTAAACTTTATAACGAGCAGTATAAGGCAGAGATGAGAAGAGAAAGGAAAGTAATATGTGGTGTGAGATATATCTGAAGGACTTGAGATTGCATTTATATATAGGAACTTGGGTTTCATATGGACAGTCAAGACTGGCCATCCGAAATGCAAAAGGTTGCTCAGCTAGAGCACAACAGCCAGGCATATATAGCACAATATTCCGGTAGGTGGAAGGTCACATACATAGATCTTGAGTGAATTTTCGTAAATAAAAATTGAGGAAAATGGCAAAAGTCATGTGAAATTTTGTGGGAAGGTCCGACATTCGACGCACCCGTCGTGCTCGTACGCTAGCACATAAGTCAAACTTTTTTCCAGTGCAAATCAAGCCCTTGATTTGCACACATGTTGTCTGTATCTATCAGGGTTCTAGCCAATGAAGAGCCGCGCTTATTGAATTCCTCAATGATTTGGTCCACATAATGTGATTGACTTATAACTAGCCCTTCTGATATTCTATAAATTTTAATTCCAAGGATCACATCAACTAAGCATAAATCTTTCAGCTTGAATCTAGAAATCAACAATTTCTTGATGGATTTGATCATCTTATCGTTGCTACCAATGATAATCATATCATATATGTAAATACATAAAATGACATGGCTATTTTCAGTGTCCTTTACGTATGCATATTTGTCACATTCACAGAATTTAAATCTTTTTTATTTCATAGCTTTATCTAAATTTGTGTCATTGCTTTGTCGCTTATTTTAAGCTACATAGAGATTTCAAAAGTTTACAAACCTTATGTAGAGCACAAAATCAGTACACGTAAAACTCATGCATTTATTTAATTGTTAAATTATTTATTTAAGTTTAAAATGATTTTAGCGGTGCATGATTTATGAATTGGAATTATTTTAAATTATTTATGTTTATGCGATGCACATTAAAAATATTTTCTTGAGTTTCATGTTTCAGGCGATTATTCGATACGGGATCGAGGAAATGAGACTTGCGATGATTTGTGTGATTTGTAAAATGTGGTATTTTATTTCAAGTTTTGAAAGTGTCATATTAAGTGATTTACTAAGTTTTTAGCATTTTAAATTCTAATTTATTTATTAGGTGATTTTAAGATTTTAAACTTTTAAAGTTTATCACATTTGTATTTTATTTAGTATTTAGGGAGACTAGTAGTTTAGTGGAGAATTAGTGTTTTATTTAGCATACTAATTCATTATTAGAATTTTAATATCTTAATTAAAACCCTTAATTCCCTCCCCACTAACTCACACACACGTGTTACAATTTTACAGAAAAACGCATGCACACACACACTTTTACACACACCACACCCGAAAGACACACACACACATTTCATTGCATTTTCTTTTCATTTCTTTTGAGAGAGGAGGCTAGGGTTCTTAGAGTTTCTAGCAGCCACCCTTGCCTTGATTTTTATTCAGCAAATTCACGTACTTTTCTTCAAGAAAATTGTGCCACGTTCGTCCCGGATCAACCATCGCATCTTCCTGCTTCGGTATCGTTGTTTCGGTAGTTTTAAAGATCAAGGCATGTATATTCTTTCGTTCTTGCATCGATCTTGTCATAATATATGTTTTGATGTTTATTGTGTACAAAAATCCATGTATGTTGTGCAAAAGTTTGAGCAAAAATGTTTGAAACGATTTTTAGATAAAAAATTTTAGATCTCAAAACATGTCTGCTGTCATTTCGATTACTCTGAAACTTCAATTGATTTTCTGGAAAAACTTTCAACATACAAAACGTAGTAATTTTTTATACCTTCGATTTGACAGTAAATTCGTAATTTTTGAACAAGAAACGAGTGCGTTATGATTTTTCTCGCGTGACTGCTCAAACTGCAACATTATGAAAATGTGTTCTTGACGTATTCTTGAGAATTGTTTGTTGCAGGCTTCGTTGGGAAACTCCGGGTGATTGCTGTTGCGTTTAAGTATATGGGGTATGATGTTTGGGCGATTTTGATGCTTTGTTTCGTGTCGATAGGCACTTGGCTGCAGTAGAAGTCGTAGGAAGCATTTTGGTGTCAAAATGTCGTGTTTACGGGTTGTGTTACGTTGTACATTGTGCGTCGTTGTTTTGGGACGTTGTGCGAGTTTGTATCATTACTATAGCGTCTGTGGATGAGTCTCGTTGCATTGGTTCGAGTCATTTGAGCATGGCATAGAAATTTCAACAAAAATACGTTCATTGTGTGGGTGTGCGCAGGGTTAGCACCCCTGTCTTGCGCAGCACTAGCCGCAGCCCTAGAGTTGCGGCGCCACAATGGCAGCACCGCGGTGCTAGTGCCGCAGCACAGCATTGTCTAGCGCCTAGGCGCTTGTCCATGACTTTTAAACAACTATTTTTAGGTCCATGTATTCCATGTTTGGGGAAATGTTCACACTTCATATGGAGTTTGTTTCGAGGTTTGATGTCATGGGTTAGTACGATGATTAAACATTGTCAAGTCCCGAGTGATTTAAAACGTCATAAGTCAATTGTTACTTCGAGTGGTGAGCTCGACTATTACGTCTAAGTTACGCAGATTAAGTGCATGTAATTGTGTTAGTATGTGCAGCAGTGGCCCCAAGTGAGATCCAACGAATCCTTTAATGTCATATAAGTATGTTCGACGTGCAAAAGAAAATGTTTTATTTTTTAGGTATGCTAAATGTCTTGTGACCAATTATGAACGGGTTTAGAAGTCGGTGAACGTGACCGTGACCTCTCCACCCCGATAAAGCATGACCGGGTTTAGATCAGGATTGGTAAGCAGTAAAGCATGACAGGGACCAATCCACCCGGCAAAGCATGATCGGGGATCTCATGTATGCGGTAGTGGACATCTCTACCAGCCCAGTACTGTGGTTTAGTCTGATCAGGCGCTTTATGTATGGATCACTTGCTTTGAAACATATCTCTATGCAAAATGATGATGTTATGTATGTCCAAGTATGTATGACGCAATCATGTTTATGAAAAGTTTTACGATATGATGGCACGTCTATGTTTATGCAGTACGTTCAAGTTTAAGTATGTACACTCTATTTTAAAATGCATGTGGTTTATTACGTATTATTTGTTATTATTAGTTTATGCATGTTGAGTTTTTAGACTCACTAGACTTGATCGACGTAGATGAGGAGACGAGGGGTGGGGACCAATGAGCCTGCTCGGACTGCGTAAGAAGCTAAACCTGAGGACCGCCTTCGTTTTTAAGAACTTTATGCATGTTTCAAATACTCTGATTTTCATGTTATTGTTTAAGATGTTTAAACGATTACCTTTTTGCAAACTTGGTTTGTAATTGTTTATATTTCAAATGCTTTATTTAAGAAAATTTTTATTTTTTTGCAAATTTTAAAATAGTTTAAAAGTACGGTACGTTACAGTTGGTATCAGAGCGGTGTTCTTGTAAAGGTTTATGCCTACTGTCAGTTGCGAGAAGCTCACGAAGTCACACCTGAAGTCTGTAAGTTTTAAATTCTTTCATGTAGTCAGCATCAAGTCATAATTTCAGCATGTACATGTTTTAAGCTCAAATTACGTGCATCTTATGATATAGATATTATGTTCATGCATGTTCGGTAAATTTTGGAAAAATATGCCTCCTAGAAGTAGAATTGTGCGCGGAGCAGGCGATGCGTATAGAGAGCCTTAGGATGGGGAGAGGGCCTCTCCTCCTCGACCACCGCAAGATATGTAGGCTCAGATGCTTGCAGTGATGACTCAGTTCTTTGCATAGTTTGCGGGAACCACGCTGCAGTAGACACAGGGGCGAGGCCCAGACCAGAAGATGTTTATGAGAGGTTTAGGAGAATGGATTCGAAAGAATTCTCGGGGACTACTGACCCGATGATAGCGGAGGGATGGATTAAGGCAATCGAGGTAATTTTTTCTTTCATGGAGCTGCAGGATGCAGATAGGGTCAGGTGTGCCACTTTCCTACTGACTGGAGACGCTAGACTATGGTGAGAGAGCGCATCAGTGTCAGTGAACTTGCAAACACTGACGTGGAATAGTTTCAAGGAAGTTTTCTACTCCAAGTACTTCACTGAGGAAGTATTCTCCCGCCTGACCAGGGAGTTCATGACGCAGCGACATGAAGACAGCAGTGTGGGAGATTTTGTCAGGAAATTTAAGAGGGGGTGTCACTTTGTGCCCCTGATTGCAAATGATGCCTGGGAGAAGCTTATGCATTTTATTGATGGGTTGTGGCCGATCATGCACCGTGATGTTCGAGTGGCTGGTCCTACTACCTACGCCGTTGCTGTATCTAGAGCTTTGGCGGCAGAACAGGACCAAAGGGACATCGAGAGTGATAGGCAGGGCAAGAGGCCCTATCAGGCACCTCAGGAGCAGCAGCAGCAGCAGCGAACTCATTTTAAGAGGCCTTTCCAAGGATAGCAAGAGAAGATGCCATTTCAGGGACTGCTAAAAGGCAAGGGTCCCATCCCTCAGTAAAAGACTCCTCAGAAGCTGTGTGAGCACCCGGTGTGCTCGAATTGCAACCACCAGAATCCGGGACAGTGTTTACGGGGATCGGACAAATGATTTAAGTGTGGAGCCAGCGACCATATGCTGAGAGACTGCACGCAGTGGAGGCAGCCTACCCAGGGGAGAGTGTTCGCCATGCAAGCAGAGGAGACGAACCAAGATACGACCCTGCTGAGTCTTATTTAATTCAGCACAGTGATATTTCTTTTGCTATGCATGTTTCGAATTTGCTTTGGGAATATTAGTGTGCTGTTAGTATTTTTGGTGACTTTGTGTAAAGATTTTCTACTTTGCATGAGGTTAATATTTTCATAAAGAGAGTAGCCACGAAGGCCTTGATAGATTCCTTGGCCACACAATCTTTTATTTCGTAGACATTCGCTAATCATCTGGACGTCAAGTCTATTGGAATCGACATGAGCTACTCAGTGATAGTCCCGTCAGGGGAAGAGTTATCAGCTACTAGCGTGGTCAGAGACGTTGATCTTGAACTGCAGGGGCACCTAGTGTATGCCGATCTGTTTGTGTTGTCGATGCCAGAGTTTGATATCATCTTGGGAATGGGCTGGCTGCCAAAGAACATAGTTCTTAGAGACTTTCAGAAAAGGTCAGTGTTAGTAAGATCGTTGGAATTTCTCTTTGAGCCGGATAGATGGAGAAGTTTCCCTCGCATGATCTCTTGTATGCAGGCACGGAGAATTATTCATAAGGGGTGTCAGGAATTCTTAGCCAGTATGATCTCAGCACTTGACGTGCCCACTCCGTCGATATCTGATGTACCAATAGTCAGAGATTTTCCTGAGGAGGTCACAGGCCTTCCACCAGAGAGAGAGGTGGAGTTTGCCATTGACCTTGTGCCAGGCACCATGCCAATCTCTAAGGCACCGTACCATTTAGCTCCAGCTGAGATGTTAGATATCGAACAACAAATTCAGGAGCTCCTAGATAAAGAATCCATCCGCTCTAGTTTTTCACCATGAGGCATGTAGAGGCCTCTAAATTCGTGCTTGAAAATTTGCGGAAAAATTTAAAAATTTTCTCTTTAATTAACTAAAATGCCTCATTCATAAATAAATTGATAAATAAAGTTTAATGTTCAAAAATAACAGCGGAAGTAAATAATGTTTCAAAACGACAGCTTAAAATAATTCATTGTAATAAAATGAGTTTTCGCAACAATAATGAATAAACTGATAAATGAGGTCCTCGGGTCCCACTACTGCCGACTCGAGCTGGCTCACTGGTCCTCGCCCTCGATCCCGACATCATCAGTACATACAACAATCAAGTCTAGTGAGTCTAAAGACTCAGCATGAATATATCGTAAATAACAAGTAATAATAATAAAATCGTATGCAAGTGAAAATATCTTGTAATGAGGTGTAACGTAAAATATCATTTCAATGGTAATTATAATACGTGCATAACTGAACTGAAAATGTCATAAGTGGAAATGTTTGCTCCTTGGAGCCCTGTAATGAAATAGCTTGTAATAATTTTCTGGTGAGATTATGGTCTACGCAAGTGGCCCCATGAACTGAACCTAACTGAACTGAACTGAACTGACCGGTAACTGACGATCGGGACCGGTAACTGAAGACCGTGTGAAATACTAATCGTCTGATCAGACTAATGCCACAATATACTGGGTGGTACAAAACTGAACTGACCGGTAACTGGCGACTAGGTGAAGTAATAATCCCATGATAGTAAAGTGACCACAAGTAATATCGCATAAATCTCAAAATGAATATTTTGCACGTAATATAATTAAATAACATAATTTAATATCCTGAATAATTTTACTGATGGGGTTGGATCGCTCCCATGCTCGCTGCGGCTTAGATTTAACATGAAAAATATGCAAATGATTTTCTTGACCAAGCATCGTAATTGAATCCAAAAACGAGACAATTACGCCCAACGACTTCGTATTTAATCATGACTCCGTGCCAAACCGAACCAACACCGAACCATCATTTAGTCATGATTAAATACACTTAAAATGATGAAATAATGCTTCTAAAATGGTAAGAGCCGAAATTTTGGGAATGGAGGCCAAAACATGAAACACTCTTTCGAGAGTCAATTTGGCACATCGCACCGTAAATTCTCGTATGACCTCTAAAATGATCTGAATCACAAACGGCCAAAAACATGACCTTCCCAACTTGATGAGGCACTGTACAGTCCAAGGCCATAGCCTAAAAGCCAACCAAGAACTCGAACGAGCTACTGAACCGCCGCAGCAAGTTGCTGTCACAAAAATACAGCAGCTGTGCTTTGGTTTCCTTGTGTCGTTTGCGAGGCTAATGGCCATTGGGGCTTGAACCACCGACCAGAACCTCTTACCAACATCCTAGGGAATGATTTGAACCATGGTGAAGGGCCCTAGTCCAGCCACAATTCGCATCACACCAGAAACAAATCATGCGTCCCAACCAAGCACTAATTCTGCGCGTGGGAAGTTGCTGTGGTTCTTGCTATCATGGACCATTCCAGTGGCCATTTAGTTGGCCATGGCATGATCTAGACATCTAGAGGTAGGGTGTGAACTATGGATAAGGCCCATAGGCCAACCAAGACCCACACCATTCCACAATACCCGAAACACACTTGCTATACAATGAGAAGGGCCGAAAGGGGAAGGGGCTGTTCTTGTGTTTTGATTTAAAAAACCGATGCTACCATGGACCAAGCCTCAAAAGGGCGACTTGGTCACGTCTTAGACATAACAAAGAGATGTTCTAACCATGGATATAGCCTTTAGGGCAGCCGAGATCAGAAACACCACCCTTGACAGCAAAACTGAAAAATCAAAACTCATAATGACACTAAGGGGGGCGTTGCTGTTATTTCCTTGTTGTTGTGCGTATGGGGCTTGAAAAAATGGACCAACATGGTCCTAATACATCCTAGTACATGTCTAGATGCAGCCTTGGGAGCCTCGGGTCGAGCCAACACCTGAACCATCAAAAACAACAGCAAACGCGAAGCATGGAGAGCACCCGAAAAATCTGTGCAGAATTTTAATAAACTTGTGGTTTATATTTCGGTTTTCACTAATAAAATCATGGATGAATGATGTTTTAAAATACCTATATGGATTGATTGAAGAGTGAAAGAAATATAGACATGCCTTGGTTTGTTTTGAACTAAAAACAAATGAAACGACGACGCGGCGCGGAGGAGACGGAGTGCTCTTCACTTCCTTGCTTCTACTCGATTTTCTCTCTTATTTTTCTATGGCTACCTCACGATTTTCTCTCAATATTTGCTCTGAAAGTTTCGAAAAAATGGAGAAAAGGAATGGCTAGAAGACTAATGGAAATTTGCAAGATAAATGGAGAGAATGAATCTTTCTATCTTTCTAATTTGTGAGATAAGGAATGATTGTGATATTTTTTGTTATCAAGAGATTTTTAGGGATAATTCTAGGGTGCATGGCCAATTTTTAGGTCTAGGAACAAAGGGAAAAATGGTTTAATTAAATATTGTTGGTGATTTAAAAGTTAGTGAAGATATCTATCTAAAAAAAATTTAAAGGAAGATAATTAAAGAATAATTTGTCCAACTAATAAAATCTTTTAATTTAAAAAGAAGTGGCTGATTTTTAGCTAGTATAATGGCGTGGAAATTGCTTAATTATTATTTTTTGAAGATTTAGTGTGATATAATTATCTCCCAAGAAAAAGGATAAGGAAAGAATTCAAAGAAATGAGTTGTTAATTATTTAAATCTACCAAAAAGAAGTGACCGATTTTTATTAGGTGAAAAGGAGAGAAATATTGCTAGATAACATGGTAGAAATATTGCTTAAATATTAATTAGTGGTGAATAAAAATTTAGGGGATTATCTAACAAGGAAAGAAAAGGAAAGATATTAAAGAAATGGGTTGTAAATCAAAATTAAATCTTTTAAAAAGAGGGGTGGCCGATTTTATCTTAGTAAATGGGGTGGGAAAATATTTCTTAATTATTGAATTTTAAATATTTAGTGTTTTATCTATCCATTAAATATTTTTGTGGATTAATAAACCACTTTAGGATAGACGTTATTTTGCATGCATGGCCAAATCTTTAAATTAAATTACCAACATGTTAAATTAAAATTTATTAAATAAAATAAGCCTAGATTATCTTATCTCAATTGGTCACACATTTTATTTTAGGCTTTTAATTAAATTATTGGACATAAAAAATTTATTTACTACTTACCTCAAGTTAATTAAATAATTTATTAAACATTGTTTTATACTAAAATAACTTATTATTTATCTTAAATAAATTCTAAGAATGTTTTCTAAATATTAAATTTTATCTCTTTACTCTAACTTCAGTCCGGCCTCACTTATTTAACTGAAAAAGCTAATAATTAAACTACTGCATTAAAATAATAAAATTTAAAGAAAAGAAATTTAATACTCATGCAATGAAAATCATTTTAATTTAAATACTAGGAATTATGCAATGCTTATACGTAGTCTAATTTACGGGTTCTACAAGGCACAAGTACTCTTCATAAAGAAGAAGGATGAGAGCATGATGTTGTGTATCGATTACCGAGAACTGAACGAGGTAACGATCAAGAATAAATACCCACTACCAAGGATCGAGGACTTGTTCATTCAGTTGCAGGGAGCTACAATGTTCTCTAAGATAGATCTACGATCAGGGTATCACCATCTGAAGGTGAAAGATGTATATGTTCATAAGACAGCCTTCAAAACCAGATATGGGCATTTCGAGTTCTTAGTGATGCCGTTTGGACTGACGATTGCTCCAGCAATTTTTATGGATCTGATGAATCGAGTGTTTCAGCTCCACCTAGATCCGTTCGTCATAGTGTTCATTGACGACATCCTTATCTACTCGAAAGCCAAGACGAGCATAGTCAGCATTTGGGTAGAGTTTTGCAAGTCTTGCAGAGTCGCAAGTTGTTTGCAAAATTCAGTAAGTGTGAATTTTGGTTGGATAAAGTAGCGTTTTTGGGTCATATAATATCTAGCAGTGGCATTGAGGTTGACCCAGATAATGTGGCAGCAGTCAAAGAATGGGTTGAGCCGAAGAATGCGTAAGAGATTCGCAGTTTCCTAAGCTTGGAAAGCTACTACTGAAAATTTATTCAGGGGTTCTCCTCGATTGCAGTGCCACTCACTTCGTTGACTAAGAAGAATTGTAAATTCATTTTGAGTGAGGAGTACCATAAGAGCTTTGATAATTTGAAGCAAGCTCTTATTACAACTCTAGTTTTAGCCATGCCATCATGGCAAGGCGACTTTGTGTTGTACACCGATGCTTCTAAGCTCGGGTTAGGCGCAGTTTTGATGCAGGATGGTCGGGATATAGCTTATACCTCCAGACAGTTGAAGGTGCATGATAAGAACTACCCGAGTCATGATCTCGAGTTAGCTGCCATTGTCTTTGCGTTGAAGATATGGAGAATTTGTACGGCGAGAAATGCAAAATATTCAATGATAACAAGAGTCTCAAGTATTTTTTCACGCAAGAAAGAACTGAATATGAGACAAAGACGGTGGTTGGATTTAGTGAAAGATTATAATTGCGAAATTACCTACCATCTAGGGAAAGTTAATTTTGTGGCAGATGCTTTGGGCAGAAAAGTTGCAGTCGTAGCACAGCTGCCAGTGCCGAGATCTCTCCAGTCAGAGATTCAGAGGTTTAATTTAAAGGTATATCCTAAGGACAGAGCTCTTAAGCTGTCTAATCTAACAGTTCAGTCTTCTTTTCTAGACCGAATCCGGAGTGGTCAGCCCTCAGATGATCAGCTACAGAAATGGAGACTGAAGGATGAAGCCAAGGGCAGTGTACTCTACGCAGTGTCTGATAGTATTGTGAAGTACAGAGGAAAGATGTGGGTTTCTAGTATTGATTCGATCAGAGAGGATATTCTGATAGAGGCACATACATCTCCGTATTCCATCAACCCAGGAGGTACCAAGATGTACAAAGGATTTGCAGATGATGTATTGATGTCAAGGTATGAAACGAGACATCCGCCGATTTGTATCTGAATGTCTCACTTGTCAGCAATTGAAAGCTGAGCATCAGAGGCCTGCAAGTATGCTTAAGCCGCTCCCTATCCCTGAGTCAAAATCGGAGAATATCACCATGGATTTGGTTCTTGGTTTGCCGAGGTCAGTCAGAGGAACCAATGCCATTTGGGTCATAGTTGATCGACTTACTAAATCGGCACATTTCCTACCGGTGAAAACGACTTTCTCCATGATTCAGTATGCAGAGCTCTATATCAGGGAGATAGTCCGTTTGAGCCGGATCCCAGTTTCTATTGTGTCCGACAGAAACCAGAGATTCACATCGTCTTTTTGGAATAGTTTTCATGCAGCCATGGGGATGAAGTTGCTATTCAGTACGGCATTCCATCCTAAGACAGATGGTCAGTCTGAGCGAGTGCTTCAGATTTTGGAAGATTTGTTGCGAGCTTGTGTGATCGATTTCCATGAGAATTGAGAATCAAAGCTACCTCTAGTGGAGTTTGCTGATAAGTGCAAGATCTGTACTTAATTTATATAAGGATCAATTTTTAATTATGTTATTATCGAACAGAATTATGCGTTTTTGGTTTGTTTTTACTGTCATTGCAGGAATGGAGAAAAAGTGTACATGAAGCCAAGTGGACCAAGAAAACAGAGCCGTGCGCACACTCGCACCAAGAAGCACACAGCCGCGCAGCACACCTTCGGAAAGAGGCACACGCGCGGCTGTGAGTGCAGCAAAACTCCAGAAGCGTGCGCGTGGCCGCGCGACATCACATGCAACCGCGTGCGAGCAGAAACGAGCTAGTGACCAGAAGCTTGCATGCGGCCACGCGAGATCATGGGCAACCGCGCGCGTCGTGCGTACAGAATTCTGATTTCACGAATATAAAATGACGTGAAGGGTAGGTTAAAAGAGGATACGGCCGCTTGGAGAGAAACTAATGCACGAGAGACACGGAGCACACGTACGAAACGGAACGAAGCGCGAAGACTGATAACGAAGACGAAGAACGACAAATCTGGGGACAGAGATGCCACTTCTGATATGTCATATATTCTTTCGCTTCTTTATTTTATTGTGTAGCGATGTCTATAACTGTGAACATGTCTTGTTTTTGCATAGATTTTGTGATGAAATAATTTTCCATTCTAGAGGATGATGTAACTTTGTGGACACGATGATTTCACGTGGTTATTTTTATGATTGAATTCCATTTGGTTTAATTGTGTTTCTTTGTGTTTATTCTACTGCAATTTACTGGCCACAATGTGTGAGATGAAGAAAACAAAATAGTACCTGACGGAGACAGTTGACGACACTCTAAGCGCTCACCGCAACGAACTTGTCTCCCTTTTTTCACGGTATTGTTGTGATCATGTTGGTTTAGCACTTTATGGATTTTTCCTTTTTGGCCATCATCATATTCATCAAGGGAGTGTTCGAAAATTTCAATTGTGTGTGTCTAATTAATTCTACAACTCGGGAGAGGGACTAGGATTATATTCATTAGAGACACATCGTTGAATGTTTATATCGTTCGGAAAGCGTATAACTTTAGCGAGACTTAGGTAAGAACATTGTTTGCAGTTATCAATTAAACTTAGATTTTTATTAGATATATTTGAATCGAAGTTTGATTGATACAATTTTTTCGTCGCTTAGGAAAAGGAGAATAAAATAATTAAGTGTTATTGACCATTAAATAATAGCAATTCATGAAGATAAATCCAACCAGGAAGAATTATTGTGGAAACCTAGTGAAACCATTCCTCTAGATATTTTCTCTGAGTAATATTTTCTCCAGTCGGTGATTAGATTAATTATTTACATGCGATTAAATTGTTTTAAAGCAAAGCAATTTTTATTGATTTTTCTAGATAAAATCGTGACTATTTTAATTACAAGCATTGATATATTTTTAGTTTACACTCCTCGTGAGAACGATACTCTACTTCCATATTTTAAAACTTGACAACCGTGCGCTTGCGAGCGAGAAAATACGCAACATTTACCTACAACAACATCTTCTAATCATCTATAGGTATGACTCCCTACGAGGCACTATATGGGAAGAAGTGCAGATCGCCGATTCATTGGGATGAAGTCGGTGAGAGATCAGAACTTGGTCCAGAGATTGTTCAGCAGACTACAGATGTGGTGGTCAAGATCCGAGACAAGATGAAGACTGCCCAGAGTCGCCAAAAGAGTTATGCTGACAAGATAAAAAGGGATCTTGAGTTTTCCGTAGGAGATCACGTATTTGTAAAGATGTGCCCTATGAAGGGTGTTATTGTTAGAGTAGGTGCCCGTCGAGCCAAGTGTTGGCCGAGTGTTCACAATGAAACTCTATGTATAAACAATATTTATTCTAATTATATTTGAAATTATTGTTTTGGCACATCTTTATCTGTATAACCATGCTAGTTGCATAGATAAAGTCCTTGAATATACAAATAGTAGAAAGAATATGAGATGCTCATATGATGAGTATCACGAAACTCATATTTGGAATATTGTATATTATAAACAGTTCATAGTCGATTCAGCCGTCGCTAAGAAGGATATAGGCCGCTCGAGTTGAGAATAGTATCTGCGATGTGAGTACCATGCTTAATTAGTAGGGGACATTGTGATGTCCGAGCATACAGATAGGTGCTCTCGGTAAAGTGCACTGAACAACCCTCCATAATGGACTTTCCAAGTGGTTCTCACTTATCTAGTGGAAACGTCCTAGTTTATGGTTGTACACCATTAGTCCTTATGACTCGGGATATACCAATAGTTGTCGAATCGGTCGGGATATATGATGAATGGACCGTACTTTACGCTAACCATAATAGATTGGTTCTTGCAGACACTATCATTTGATACCTATAGAATCATCTAAGCGATGCTGCTAGGCATTTAACATGATTGGTTGTGTACTATCAGACTTGAGTTCTGACGTTCTTATTATCAAGGAGTTTATAAGTAAGAATGGAGCAACTGAGGTATGCTTATATAAGGACATGTTTAGTCCCGAATCACATTGAGATGTGAACCCACAGCTAGTTGTATCATTGAACCATTGAGGGTCACACAAGTGCTAACTTTCTAGATTCCGTTGAGATGTAAATTAGTTCAATGTGTTGAATGGCTTATAAAAGAGTTTATAAGCGCAAAGAAAAAAATAGAAGTATGACTTCTATGAGGGGAATGCAACTTTTAATTTGTGGAAGTGTTCCTAAATTAAAAGTTGGCCAAATAAATAATGTATTTGAAAATTGTGATTTTCATAAACATTATAATGGACTAAATTAAATTAATTCAATTATTGAATTGATCAAAAACACTAGTGGGCCTAGTAGAGTCCAAATAATTAAATTAATTCAAGTGTTGAATTAATTAAATATTATTGGGTCTTGTAGAGCCCAATAGGGAATAATTATTTAACTAGTGGGCTTGAGTAAAATCAAGTAAAGTTTAAATGGTCTCAAATGGATTTGAGATATTTAAATAAAAGTCCACGGGCTTTGTAATTGTTACAAGCCCAAGTAAAAAAGCATGCATGGGAGGTGAAGGGTTGGAGGCTACTTTTTCAACCACAAAGGCATGGCATGAATTAACACACTTTAACTTTTTCAAGCACCAAGAAAGTGATACTCCCTTCTCTCCTCCCACCCTCATGGCCGAAACTANTATTTCCTCAACAATTGAAGAAGCCAAAATTGGGAGAAAAATGGGATTCTAGTTTCGGCCATGAGGGTGGGAGGAGAGAAGGGAGTATCACTTTCTTGGTGCTTGAAAAAGTTANAAGGTGGTTCTAGCATAGTTAGTGGTGTACCTAATTTGAAGGAAGGAATCCAAGAGCAAGGAGAAGCTTGTAAGTTGTCATCCATTCAATAGCTAAGTTGTTTACAACTTAGTTGGAACCAACTTCAATCTTGAGAGATTGATAGGTATATTTCTTAAATACTCTATGAATACCATTTTGTGTTTGATTGTATTTGCTACACATCTTAGTGGTTAAAGGTGCTCGATTTTTTGCTTGAAAAATAATTTTAAAACTTCCGTTGCACAAGCAAGCACCTTAATCAATCCCCTTTCAAGTGGTAACAGAGCTATGGTCACTATTTTTTGTAGCAAATACATTATATTTTATTGAGGTCAATTTCTAACCGCATGAGACAATCAAAACAACAAATCTAAGGCCGGTTTTTGGGGGTATTTTGGGCAGCAACCATAGAAGGGCAGCCCAGTCCCTTCAAAAATAAAAAAAAAATTTTGTGTTGGCCGGAATCCGGCGACGGAGCTCTTACGACGGCGATGACGACTAGGGTTTCCAAAAGTGTTTTGGATTATCAAAGTGTCATGGACCTTGAAGTTGTTGGGCCATTAGATGGCTAACATATTTGTGAAATTTAAATGGACAAAAATTTTTTTTGGTGAAAAAGGATTTTTTGGGCCCTTAAGTTTAAATTTACAAAAGTTGTACATATTTTCTCATAAAATAAATAATTGAAGTTGGACTTTAATTATTTATATTAAATGGTGATTTACAAGAAATTAGGTTATAAATAAATTAATTAGAAAGTAGACAATGGTGTTTGAATACTTTGTTAATTTAGTTTATAATCGTGGCGGTCAGTGATTGGATCAAGATATATAATATTGGATCAATTGATTATTGTGATAATTAATTGATGGTGTATGATATGTGATATTATGCATGAAAGATGATCAAAATCCCAATCCCAATTTGCTAGGTGTATGCTAGGATATTTTGTGTTGAATGATTGTAATAATTATTTATTTACAAGTGGGCTTTGTTTATGGCCCGTTCCCACCCCATGAGATGTATCCCTATTTGCCATGGATATTTAATTGTAAATATTAGTATAGTGTAAGATCTAGATTGGAAGATGGTGGCCTTGATTATTATGAAAATCGAAGACATGTAAATATTGGAAGCTTATGTAATAGTTGCATTTGCATCCCATGCATTTCCCTAGGATTGCCCCTAGGCCCGTGTTTAACTCACATGGGCCATTAGTGTTGGGACGATTGATCATCCTTGTTTAGTTTACTGTTTATAATATATGCATGATATGTTATAAATAATGAGTATGTGCGCTATTATTATGATAATAACAAAGTTGCATGAATCTGGCAAACATACTATCAAACATGGCGAGATTTTAAATAAAATTAATGATAAGACCTTTCAAAATTAAAAAACCCTCATTTTGAATAAGATTCAAAATTAATATCAAGCCCGAAAAGGAGAATTATAAAGGTGTTTATAATTTCCATGTCTTCCATCGACAATGGGTGCATGATGAATGCTACCCGTGTTCGGGGCTCGGCTCATATTATTGAGGGGGCCCTGGACACCGGAAAGCTGTGACATCCATTGACATGGTGATGTGAACTACGTGGAACTCCCATGATTTCGGCTCATATTATTGAGGAAACTCATTGCGATCGTCCATTAAGGTTCAATATCGATGGGTAAGGCTTGACACGTAAAGATGAATGACGTCATATTATTGGGTCCTAATCAAACGTGAGACAAAAGTTTACGTAGAAGGTTGCATGGTCATGCAATTGGAAACTACCTTTTAGGAATTATGATTAGCTAATATTATTCGGGATCATAATTCGCTAATTGGACTTTACGTACCTACTGAGGAAAGGAGTTACCCGTTTTCACTAGAGGGTAGTGATAGATGTCAAAACAGTGTGAGTAAATATTTATAAAGTAAAAGTCCATACTTTATATCTTACTAAATGTTTTAAAATAGTCATTAACATTTATCTGTTTTACTTTTCAGCACAAATTTGACAATGTATTTGATTCGCAACCCATTATCTGATATACTCGATAAACATATTTTAACCGGACCTAATTACCTCAATTGGCTAAGAAATCTGAAAATCGTCTTGAATTCGGAAAGGATAGCATATACACTGACTGAGTCGCCCCCTGTTGAGGATCCGCTGACTGCACTCCTGAGGAATTGCAAACTTACAAGGAATGGTGTGACAATGACTTGAAAGCCAAGTGTTATATGCAAGCTTCTACGAATGATGAGCTGCATAGGCGTTTTGATGATGCAAAGAATGCTTCTGACATTCATTTGCATCTCAAGGAGCTCTTTGGTGAGCATAATCGACTTCTTAGGCATGCTACCGTCAAGGAACTGATCACTTTGCGCATGCGAGATGGGGCCTCGGTCCATGAGCATGGCCTGAAGATGATTGGGCTCGTGGACAAGCTCGTTGGCATGGATCTGATGTTGCCTTCGGAGTTGACCACTGACGTGTTTCTCTTGTCGCTGCCAAGCTCATTTGATCGTTTTGTGGTGAATTTCAACTTGAACAAGCTGGAGCCTACCCTTGAGGAGTTGGTGAATATGCTTGTTACCTTTGAAGCCACCCTCAAGAAAGAGAAGTCGGTTCTTTATGTGGGTTCTTCATCTGGTACGAAGACTGGTCCACATGGGAAGGGAAAGAAGCGTTCTTTCCAACGTCCCAAGAAGAACGTGCCCTTGAAGAGGCAATCTCCGAGTCCCGCTATCGAAGCTACACCAATTAAAGCTGACAAGACTATTGACATCTGTAATCACTGCAAGAAGCCTGGACATTGAAGGCGTAACTGTAGAGAATATCTTGCCCAGAAGGGTTCTGGAAACGGTATTTTCTATATTGAAGTAAAAATTTCAATTAACTCTACTTCTTGGGTATTGGATACCGGCTATGGCTCACATCTCTGTAATGATTTACAGGTGTTGGGAAGAAGTAGGAGGCTCAGGGAAGGTGAGACCTTCTTGAGAATGGGCAATGGAGCAAGAGTTGCTGCGAAGACCGTGGGAGATTTTTACTTCTCATTGAACTATGATTTTAAGTTAATTTTAAGAGATGCTTGTTTGTACCAGATTTAGTGAAAAACATTGTTTTCATTTCTATGCTTGATAAAGATGGATATTCTTGTTCATTTAGCAAAGGTATTTGTAACATTTACAAGAAAGAATGTTTAATTGGTACTGGAGAACTTGAAAACGATCTCTATAACTTAAAATTGAAAGATATTCCACTAAACAATGTCCAAGCATTAACAAAAAAAAAACAAGCAAAAGCAAGATACTCTTAATACGACACAATTATGGCATGCTCGATTAGGACATATTTCCCTAAGAAGGATGAACAAGCTAGTGGGAGTGCGCATGTTTGATATGTCCGATATTAATTCTCTCACGACTTGTAAATCATGTCTAAAAGGAAAGATGACCAAAATTCTCTTTAAGGGCCATGTGGAGCGAGCCAAAGGGTTATTGGATTTGATCGATACCGATGTGTGCGGTCCGCTTAGCATCACCACTAAGAATGGACATGCCTACTTCATCACCGTTATCGATGACTTTTCGAGGTATGGGTATGTGTATTTGATGAAATACAAATCCGAAGCCTTTGAAAGGTTCAAAGAATTCAGAAGTGAAGTAGAGAAACAATTGGGACGAAGCATCTAATCACTTCGATCGGATCGAGGTGGTGACTACTTGAGTGCCGAGTTCCAAGAGTATCTTAGGGAGAATGAGATTCTCTCGCAATGGACTCCTCCTGCTACACCACAGTTGAATGGTGTTTCAGAGCGTCGTAACCGGACTTTGATGGACATGGTTCGGTCTATGATGGAATTCACGGAGTTTCCGCCATCTTTTTGGGGATATGCGCTTGAGGCAGCGGCATTGTTGTTGAACAATGTTCATTCAAAGGCAGTTGATAAGACACTATATGAGATATGGATGGGTAAGCCTCCCAAATATTCTTATCTTAGAATATGGGGATGCCCTGCTTATGTGAAGCAGACAGTGGGAGATAAATTGGATAGTCGATCCATTTCATGTTACTTTGTGGATATCCTAGGAATTCAGTTGGATATTATTTCTATCATCCCCAAGAAACAAAGGTGTTTGTTTCTAGGAATGCAATCTTTTTGGAAAAAGAATTTCAATTGCATAGAAAAAAGGATATGATAGAACTCGAAGAGGTTCGAGAGACTCCCACAATTGTAGAACCCTCACCCGAAAAGCCAAGAGAGGAGATACAAGCTCCTAGAAGATCCGAGAGAGTCTCGAGACCACCTATGAGGTATGGTCTGGTTCTTGAAGAAGGCCATGATGAGCCTAACCATGGATGTGATCCAAGGACTTTCAAGGAAGCGTTATCTGATGCCGATTTATCCAAATGGCTTGAAGCTATGGAATCTGAGATGAATTCCATGCTATCGAACCAAGTTTGGAATCTTGTGGATCCACCTGAGGGAACTGTTCACGTAGGGTGTAAATGGATTTACAAAAGGAAACTTGGGGCGGATGGGAAGGTATTGACCTTCAAGGCGCAATTGGTAGCAAAAGGATATACTCAAAGATAAGGAGTTGACTTTGAGGAAACCTTCTCTCCAGTTGCAATGTTCAAGTCTATGAGGATATTGCTAGTCATAGCTGCATGGTATGACTATGAGATATGGCAGATGGATCTCAAGACAGCCTTTCTTAATGGGGATATTAAGGAAGAGATTTACATGTCTCAACATGAAGGGTTTACATCTATCGGAAGTGAGGCTATGGTATGGAAACTTCAGAAATCTATTTATGGTCTAAAGCAGACATCTAGGAGTTGGAACCTCAGATTCGACAGTACAATCATAGAGTTTGGTTTTACTAAGAATCCTGAAGAACCCTGTGTGTATAAGAAGGTCAGTGGGAGTGCTGTGACATTCCTAGTACTTTATGTTGATGACATTCTACTCATTGGGAATGATGTAGGGATGTTGCAATCAACTAAAATTTGGTTAGCAGGAAAGTTCTCGATGTAGGACTTGGGTGAAGCATCTTTTGTATTGGGAATACAGATCTATAGAGATAGATTAAAAAGATTGCTTGGTCTCACCCAGTCCACATACATTGATACCATCGTGAAGCGGTTCTCGATAGATGAGTCCGAAAGAGGACATCTACCAATGTGTCATGGCATGTCCCTATCCAAGTCTATTTCTCCCAAGACTGATGCAGAGATAGCAGCGATGACAATCATTCCTTATGCATCTGCAATTGGTAGCATCATGTATGAGATGATATCTACACGTCCAGACGTGGCTTTTGCACTAAGTGTAGTGAGTCGATATCAATCGAACCCTGGTCTTCCACACTGGAAAGCTGTGAAAGACATCCTCAATTATTTGAGAAGGACTAATAAGTTGTTCTTGGTCTATGGTGGTGGAGAACTGAAATTGGAAGATTATACCGACTCTAGCTTCCAAAGCGATATCGATGACTCGAAGTCAACCTCTGGGTTTGTATTCATGCTCAATGGTGCTGCTGTCTCTCGGAAGAGTTCCAAGCAAGACAGTACTGCAAATTCCACCACTGAGGCCGAATACATTGCTGCATCAGCTGCAGCAACGGAGGCTGTTTGGATAAGGAATTTCGTCCAAGAGTTGGGCGTCATTCCTAATGGAGTTGCTCATGTCCCGGTGTTTTGTGACAACACGGGAGCTATAGCTCAAGCAAAGGAGCCAAGGTCTCATCAGAAATCCAAACACGTATTGAGAAAGTACCACATCCTCCGAGAGATTGTAGAAAGAGGAGAAGTGTCGATTGACAAAGTCGGCTCCAAAGATAATGTTGCTGATCCACTAACTAAGCATTTACCTGGACCATTATTCGAGAAGCATCGCAAATCGATGGGTTTGAAGCATATGGGTAGATGGCTCTAGTGCAAGTGGGAGATTGTTAGAGTAGGTGCCCGTCGAGCCAAGTGTTGGCCGAGTGTTCACAATGAAACTCTATGTATAAACAATGTTTATTTTAATTATATTTGAAATTATTTTTTTGGCACATCTTTATATGTGTACCCATGCTAGTTGCATAGATAAAGTCTTTGAATATACAAATAGTAGAAAGAATATGAGATGCTCATATGAAGAGTATCATGAAACTCTTATTTGGAATACTGTATATTCTTAACAGTTCCTAGTCGAATCAGCCGCCACTAAGAAGGATATAGGCCGCTCGAGTTTGAGACTATTATCTGCGATGTGAATACCATGTTTCATTGGTAGAGGACATTGTGATGTCCGAGCATGCAGATAGGTGCTCCTGGTAGAGTGCACTGAACTACCTTCCATAAAGGACTTTCCAAGTGGTTCTCACTTATTGAGTGGAAACGTCTTAGTTTATGGTTGTATACCATTAGTCCTTATGACATGGGACAACATTGAGACTCTATATGCTAGCGTTGCACTTTGACTTGTTTACCGACTCGCATGGGGTCTTGAGGTGGCAAGGTTGGGTGTTTTGTCAAAACTTATAGGAGCCGATGCATTGTAGTCGAGGATTCACCGCTTACCTTCGGGTATAGATATCCTATGTGTATGTAGTATGAAATATATGATCAGAGAGTTGGTGGTAATTATGAAAGGGGTTTCGTAGATTACACCATCGATGCAACTACGACATGACACATTGTATCGATTCTTTGACAGCTCTCGATATACCAATAGTTGTCGAATCGTTCGGGATATATGATATGAAGTGACCGTACTGTACTCTAACCATAATAGATTGGTTCTTGCAGGCACTTTCATTTGATACCTAGGGAATCATGTAAGCGATGCTGCTAGGCGTTTAACAAGATTGGTTGGGTACTATCAGACTTGAGTTCTGACGTTCTTATTATCAAGAAGTTGATAAGTAAGAATGGAGCAACTGGGGTATGCTCATATAAGGACATGTTTAGTCCCAAATCACATTGAGATGTGAACCCACGGCTAGTTGTATCATTGAACTATTGAGGGTCACACAAGTGATAACTTTCTAGATCCCGTTAAGAATTAAAATAGTTCAATGTGTTGAACGGTTTATAAAAGAGTTTATAAGCGTAAAGGAAAAAAAATAGAAGTACGACTTCTATGATGGGAATGAAACTTTTAATTTGTGTAAGTGTTCCTAAATTAAATGTTGGCCAAATAAATAATATATTTGAAAATTGTGGTTTTCATAAACATTATTATGGTCTAAATTAAATTAATTCAATTATTGAATTAATTAAACACTAATGGGCCTAGTAGAGTCCAAATAATTAAATTAATTCAAGTGTTGAATTAATTAAATATTATTGGGTCTTGTAGAGCCCAATAGGGAATAATTATTCAACTAGTGGGCTTGAGTAACATCAAATAAAGTTTAAATGGTCTTAAATGGGTTTGAGATATTTAAATAAAAGTCAATGAGCTTTGTAATTGTAATGCCTGAGATTTTATTACGGTAATTTGAGATTAATTATCGATAAATTGATGTGATGATAGTCAGATCAAGTTGAGAGCTAATTTAAAAGGCATCGAATTGAAAATGGAATAGCAATGCATGTACAAGAATGGTCGGGCAGTGTTTTACGCGCACATGCGCGAGAGGAGGCGCACACATGCGCGAGAGGCTTATCGCGAGGACAGAGGACCTCGCGCATATGCGCGAGCTTGGGTGCGCATATGCGCGAGGAGATGTCTTGATGATGACCGAGTCCAGAGAATGTGGCGCATATGCGCCAAGAGTTGGCGCGCAAATGCGCGGGGTGGTCGGTAGCCAAATGTGAATTCCAGAGAATATCGCGCACATGCGCGGATGAATGACGCGCATATGGGCGAGCTGACGGGAAGGCACGCGCCGAGACATAATGTCTCGCGCATATGCGCCGAAGTGGGTCGCGCATATTCGCGAGACGTGTTGAGCGAAAATGGAGCCACTTGCCCCTCACCATGCATGATATATATATTCTTACAAACTTCATTCTTCATTCTTGAGAAAGAAACGAGAAGAGTTTCAGAGAATATCGTGAAAATCCTTACGCCTTTTCTTGTAGAAATTTGAAGTTTGCAGAAGATCCGTCCGTCCGATTTGCAATCCGACTTCAGTACTGTGTTCCTATCAACGCAGGCTACAATTGGACGTAAGTTTTACTTCGTTTTGATATGTCTTGAAATTTTGATATTTCCAGAATCGGATATGATTCATATATGATGTTCTTGACATATTAGACATCATAGAATCGAAGTCAGATTTAGAAACAGATTGAGTACGGATTTATTATGATGTTTCAGATTATATTGAGTGGTATTGGAAAGATTTGGATTATGGTTGGATTACAGATTGTAGTGGATATTGATTATAGATTGTAATTGATATCTGTTGATATGGTATTGACGGAAATATCGGGATGATACCGTTATGCCATTGATTTTGAAATAAATTCAGAATAATCAGATTCAGTGTTGAATTGAGAATGAAATATTGATATTATGATTCTCGATATACCGTTTCAGATTTACAAAGACAGTCTTGAGTTCAGAACTGATTTTGCTTCAGACCGAGACGACAAACGGAAGGTATAAGTCAATGTGGTATTGGGAGATCGACACAAGTAGGATATACTTGTGTTTCCCTAAATCACATACTATTTGTTATTATTTGCATTGATTTGATTTGATATGCTTGTTCTATTTATATATAGAGAGCATGTGTTTAGATGAGTGATCTTGTGACAGAAGTACCTGATAGTGGCGGGATCGCCACGGGCACATTGCACGATGTCACAAGATAGTGTATTGGCGATAGTGCCACAGTCTGTGACGGATAGGTCAAGACACTGGATGTTTGGTTATATCGACGTGGATAGAATCGGAGTTTCTTCTATTACTGTTGGTCGATATAGGAATACCATCGTCTGGAAACCGGGATCCCTAGACTAGGATTGAGTCTAGTCTGAGTCGTGGAGTCACGATTATAATTGATAGCTTGATATTAATTATGTTTCAGATTTTGATATATATCTGATATCTGCTTCATGCTTTATATTAATTATATGATTGCATGTTTCGTTGATTTATACTGGGATTTATTCTCATCGGAGTTATCCGGCTGTTGTCGTGTTTGTATGTGTGCATGACAACAGGTAGGACAGGTTCACGGTCGAGGAGATGAAGAGAGAGATCGTGATTAGAGTGGAGACTACGGACTTGATCTGAGATAGGGTTGAACACTTGATATTTAGTAGTTGAACCTTAGTTTGTAAATGATTGTATATAGTACCAGACTTGTACTTTACTCTTATACTGATATGTATAGTAGAGTGATTCCATTACGTTCCGCATTTGATATTATAAAAAAAAAAATAGACCCTATTTATTATAATTGATTAATTAGTCCCAATGACAATTAAGAACAAGATTAGCGTCTGGGTCCCCACAGTAATTGTTACAAAGCATGCATGGGAGGTGAAGGGTTGAAGGCAACTTTTTCAACCACCAAGGCATGGCATGAACTAACACACTTTAACTTTTTCAAGCACTAAGAAAGTGATGCTCCCTTCTCTCCTCCCACCCTCATGCCGAAACTAGAACCCCATTTTTCTCCCAATTTTGGCTTCTTCAATTGTTGAGGAAATCGTTCTCTTCTCAATGAAAATGCCTTACATTTTCTAGTGCAAGTGTAAGGTAGTTCTAGCATAGTTGGTGGTGGACCTAATTTGAAGGAAGGAATCCAAGAGCAAGGAGAAGCTTGTAGATTGTCATCAATTCAAGAGCTAAGTTGTTTACAACTTAGTTGGAGCCAACATCAATCTTGAGAGATTGATAGGTATATTTCTTAAACACTCTATGATTGTCATTTTGTGTTTTATTGTATTTTCTACACATCTTAGTGGTTAAGGGTGCTCGATTTTTTGCTCGAAAAATAATTTTGAAACTTTCGTTGCACAAGCAAGCACCTTAATCGATCCTCTTTCAGTTATGTGGTTTGAGAAGAGAGGCAAGCTGAGTCTGAGGTTCATTGGAGCGTTCAAAATACTTGACATGGTTGGGGTACTAGCTTATCGTATAGCCTTACCGCCGAATCTGGTCGTTGTACACAATGTGTTCCACGTTTCGATACTGAGGAAGTATCTAGCAAATCCTTCCCATGTTTTGAGTTTTGAGCCGTTGTAGTTTGCTGTATATCTATCGTATGAGGAAAGACCTGTCCAAATCCTAGACTGGCAGGAGCGGAGACTTTGGAACAAAGTGACCAAGTTGGTCAAAGTCCCGTGGCTGAATCAATCAGTGGAGAAGGCCACTTGGGAAGCCGAAGCAGACATGAGGAATCGCTACTCGGAATTGTTTGGTAAGACTTAATTTCAAGGACAAAATTTATTTAAGTGCGGGAAGAATTGTAGAGCCCAAAATCAGTACACGTAAAACTCATGTATTTATTTAATTGTTAAATTATTTATTTAAGTTTAAAATAATTTTAGCGGTGCATGATTTATTAATTGGCATTATTTTAAATTATTTAGGTTTATGTGATGCACGTTAAAAATATTTTCTTGAGTTTCATGTTTCAGCTGTTATTCGATGTAGGATCGACGAAATGAGACCCGCGACGATTTGTGCGATTTGTAAAATGTGGTATTTTATTTCAAGTTTTGAAAGTGTCATTTTAAGTGATTTACTAAGTTTTTAGCATTTTAAATCCTAATTTTTTTATTAGGTGATTTTAAGATTTTAAAATTTTAAAGTTTATCACATGTGTATTTTATTTAAAATTTATGGAGACTAGTAGTTTAATGGGGAATTAGTGTTTTATTCAGCATACTAATTGATTATTAGTATTTTAATATCTTAATTAAACCCCTTAATTCCCTCCCCACTAACTCACACACACGTTACAATTTTACAAAAAAACGCATGCACACACACACTTTTACACACACCACACCCGATAGACACACACACATTTCATGCATTTCCTTTTCATTTATTTTGAGAGATGAGGCTATGGTTCTTAGAGTTTCCAGCAGCCAACCTTGCCTCGATTTTTATTCAGAAAATTCACGTACTTTTCTACAAGAAAATCGTTCAATGTTCGTCCCGGATCAACCCTCGCATCTTCCCGCTTCGGTATTGTCGTTTCGGTAGTTTTAAAGATCAAGGCATGTATATTTTTTCGTTCTCGCATCGATCTTTTCATAATATATGTTTTGATGTTTATTTTGTACAAAAATCCATGTATGTTATGCAAACGTTTGAGCAAAAACGTTTGAAATGATTTTTAGATAAAAAATTTTAGACCTAAAAACGTGTCTGTTGTTATTTTGATTACTGTGAAAATTCAGTTGATTTTTTGTAATGCTCGAGATTATATCCTTTTAATCCGAAATTATTAAATTGATGAATTGATGTTATTATAAAAAGACCAATCCGAGAACGACTTGGGAAGCATGGGTTATTGTGTGAGTGAAGTCCAGAAGATCTCGCGCACATGCGCGGAGATGAGACGCGCATATGCGCGAGCAGTCAAGCGTGGAGGCAGAAGACCTCGCGCATATGCGCGAGATGGGGCGCACATATGCGCGAGCATGTGAAATGTCCGAGTTCCGAGACAGAGAGCCTCGCGCATATGTGCGAGACGAGGCGCGCATATGCTCGAGCAGCTAAATTGCCAAGCGCTGAGACAGAAAGTCTCGCGCATATGCGCGAGCGTTGGACGCGCATATGCGCGAGACGTGACACATAAAGAATAAGCCACATGGCTTGCCATGCATCTTGATATATACAACCCTTTATTCACCTTCACTCCATTTCAGAATTCAGCAAGGAACTGAGACAAACGCCAAAGAAATCCTCAAGCTTCTTTTTATCTTATAAATTTGATTGTGCAAGATCCGACCAGCCGATTTTCGATCCGAGCATAGATCCGTGCTCTTCTCGTCAAGAGCTTCGAATAGATGTAAGTTTTATTCCTTTTCTTGCATGATTCAAAACTTTGATATGGGAAAAATTAGAATTTTATTGATATTATGTGTTCTTGAGATATTGGTAATAGTATAATCGAAACCAGATCGAAGAACGGACCATGTATGTTCTTGTTATTATTTTAAGCCTATAATTGAATGAGATTGTACAGAGTTTGCTATAGTGGGTTGTACTTGTTATTGGTTATGAGTTGTGATTTGTATCTATTGATGTTTGAGTTGCCGGATATCTCGATATGACGCCGTTATGCCGTTGAAACGTACTTCGATTGAGATTTCTTGTTTGGAGTTGTATGCTGATATTGGCTATCAAAACATGTCATTCCAGATTTGGTATTGAAGGCTTCGAACGCGAGACTTCAACTTCGACACCGATAGAAGAACGAGTAAAGCAAGAAAAGAAAGGTATAAATCAATGTTATACTGGGATAGATAACTCAAGTAAGACATGACTTGAGTTTCCCAAAACCACATACTTGTTATTGTTTTGATAGAATTTATGTGCTTGTTCTATTGAGTTATAGAAAATCATGGAGTTAAAGATAGATATCGTGAAAGAGTCTTTGGTATATGTGCCAAGTCACTGGACGTTTGGTTTATATCGATGCGCTTAGGAGACAAATCAGTTCCTATTGTAGATACTCGATATAATGTGCCGAAGTCCAGGAATAAGGACGTACCACCACCTCGAGGGGAGAGTAGGTGGGAGACTTGTTACGTTTTTATCCAAACCCGGATCCCTAGATAAGAGTCGAGTCAAAGATTTAGAGTTAAAGAGTTTGCTTTAAAGCTTTGTATTGATTTATGTTTTATCATATGTTGATTGACAAATGTTTCATGCTTTGATATATGTTTATATGAAATGCATGTATACATTGTTTATACTGGAAAATATATTTCTCACCTGTGTTATCCGGCTGTTGTTGTGTTTGTATGTGTTCATGACAACATGTGGGAAAGGATCAGGGTCGAGAAGAGGATGAAAGATCAAGATTAGAGTGGTGATCTGGGCTTAGATATAAATCGAGTTGTTACCACTTGCTAGGTGGAAGATAAACACTAGTTTGTATGATTTTATTTTGAACAAGTTTTGTATCTTAGATCATGTTGTGGATACTTCACTTGATCTTGTACATTAAATAAGATGAAGTTTAACTTGTTGTAGAATTTAAACACTTGTGTATGAGGTGTTCAATTTAAAAAAACAAGATTTCGAACTAGTTTATGTACTTGATCCATTTAATCCTAAGAATGATTAAGAATATGAGTTAGCGTCCGGGTCCCCACAACAGGTGGTATCAGAGCCGTAGGTGTCTGAGACTGAAATAGAAACAGTGCTGTATGTCTCTTAGATTGACATAGAAGCAAGTGAGCGGGGTACATTGAGTTTTCTTTCTTGCTTCTGTGATACTAGCATGCGATTGTAATGTTGATTTGCATACGTTATATGTTAGTATGACAGCATGTCTTATTTATTTCAAAAGTACATGTTTACCTGATTATCTGATGTGATTGGAAACGTGTATTATTGGAGAATGAATCAGAACCGATCCTTGATCAGAGGTATGATGATCAGAGGAGGACTGAGACAGATTTATAATCTATTTGAGTACTAACCATTTTGATAATTAGATATGCCTCCTCGAAGAGCCCTAGAACAGGGTAGTACTTCAAGTAATCCGATGGATGTTACAGCGACACGCATGGAAACACTGTTAAAGAGATTTCAGTCATTCAAACCGCCGACTTTGAAAGGCACTGAGACGTCTATCGACTGCGAAAGCTGGCTTGATGATATTGAGATGTTGTTTGATTCACTTGATTATACAGATGAGCGTAGAGTCAGACTGATTTGGCACCGGTTACATGAGGTTGCGAAGAGTTGGTGGCTTACAACCAAGAGGGCTTTGGAGCATCGAGGTACGGTGATTACTTGAAAGATCTTTAAAGCCGAATTTTATCAACAATTCTTCCCAGTGTTGTACAGAAAGGACAAGGGTGCAGAGTTTGTTAACTTGAAACAGGGTCCTTTGAGTATTGAAGAATACGTGGCCAAATTCTCTACCTTGCTATGTTTTGCTCCTCATGTTGCTGATAATGATGAAGCTGTGGGTGATCAGTCCATCAATGGACTGAATCCTGATATATTTACACTTGTAAATACGAGGCGACCAAATAATTTTGCTGATGCCTTGAACAGAGCAAAGGGAGCTGAAGCAGGCTTGATCAAGCAGCGAGGAACTTCGTATAGTGCTCAGACACAGAGACAACAACAACCTTCAACTAGTTCCACCAACCACCTCCCAGATTTTATAGTGGCGGTAGCAGCAGTGGGAAAAAGGATACTCTGAAAGCCCGAGGAAAACAGTTTAAGAAATCTGGAAGTAGCTCATCTAGTTCCAGTGCCTCACGACAGACGGGTTCTGGCAAGAATAATACAGGGGTTTATTGTAGAACATGTGGAGGAAGACATCCAACAGAGCAATGCCGAGGAGTGTTTGGTATTTGCAACATCTGTCGACAGCCGGGACACTTTGCCAAAGTCTGTCCACAGCGAGGTTCTCAACGATCCCAGGGAGTAGAATCATCTGGATCAGTGGCTCAGGCTGATAGACGATCATCTTCTGTTCACTCTTTCAAGCCACTATCTACCCAGTCACAGACGAGGCCAAGAGGAAGCCAGACTGTTAGCCAACCTCCGAGACAACAGGCCAGAGTGTTTGCCTTGACTGAAGAACAAGCCCAGGAAGCACCTGACGATGTGGTTGCAGGTAACTGTTCTCTTTGTGGTTATCCTGCTTATGTGTTGATAGATACTGTGCATCCCATACTTTTATCTCTGAGTGATTTGCATTGATGCATGCTTTGCATGTTGAGTCTTTTTCTGTTGTAGTATCTGTCTCTTCACCTTTGGGGAGAGGCATTATATCAGTGACTTCTAATAGACATTATATGCTGCAGTATGATGGTAATGAGATAGAGTTAGATTGTATGGTACTCGGTTTGTCTTATTTTGACTACATTATTGGTATTGATATGCTGACCAAGTACAGAGCTACTTTATATTGTTTTCAGAAAGTTGTCAGATTCAGGCTTGAGATGGCTGATGAATGGAAATTTTACGGTAAGGGTTCCAGAGCTCGAATTCCTTTAGTATCTGCTTTGTCTATGGCTCAATTATTGCAGAAAAGAGCAGATGGATTCCTTGTGTATTTAGTAGATGTCCTGAAGGGCTCGACTTCATTGGCAGATTTGCCAGTGCCATGTGAGTTTGCTGATGTTTTCCCAGATGAGATTCCGGGTTTGCCTCCAGTTCGAGAAATAGATTTCAGCATTGAATTGATACCAGGTACAGTACCTATTTCTAAAGCTCCATACAGAATGACATCGATTGAACTGAAAGAATTGAAAGATCAGCTAGAGGATTTACTAGCCAAGGGTTACATCAGACCGAGTGTTTCTCTTTGGGGCTCTCCAATACTGTTTGTCAGAAATAAAGACGGTTCAATGAGACTCGGCATTGACTATCGGCAATTGAATAAGGCTACGGTAAAGAATAAATACCCTTTGCCTCGTATTGATTACCTATTAGATCAGTTGCAGGGTTCCTCTGTTTATTCCAAGATCGATATGAGATTTGGATATCATCAGTTGAGAGTCAGAGATTCTGATATCTCAAAAACAGCTTTCAGAACCAGGTATGGCCACTATGAGTTTATAGTCATGCCGTTTGGTTTAACGAATGCTCCAGCTGTATTTATGGGTATGATGAACCGTATATTTCAAAAATATCTTGCTGATTTTGTGATTATTTTTATTGACGATATTCTGATTTATTCAAAGAATGTGATTGATCATGCTGAGCATCTGAGAATTGTACTGAAAATTCTGAGAGCTGAGAAATTGTATGCAAAGCTATCGAAATGTGAGTTTTGGCTGCAACGAGTTGTATTTCTGGGGCACATTATATCTGGAGATGGGATTTCTGTTGATCCTAGCAAAGTTGAGCCTGTGGTCAATTGTCCTAGACCGACATCAGTGCCAGAGATACGCAGTTTTATCAGTTTAGCGGGATATTATCGTCGATTCATTAAAGATTTCTCTATTATTGCTAAGCCGATTACTCAGCTGACCCAGAAGAATGCCTCTGTTGTTTGGTCAGAAGCGTGTGAATCCAGTTTTCTGGAGTTGAAGAAAAGATTAACCAGTGCTCCGGTATTGACTATACCGTCAGGTACTGGTGATTTTGTTGTTTATTGTGATGCTTCTCACAGGGGATTAGGTTGTGTCTTGATGCAGCGAGGACATGTTATTGCTTATGCCTCGAGGCAATTAAAACCACATGCCACTTGCTACCCGATTCATGTTCTTGAATTGGTTGCCATCGTGTTTGCATTGAAAATCTGGCGACACTATCTATATGGTGAGAAGTTTGAAATTTATTCTGATCACAAGAGTTTGAAATATCTATTTTCACAGTCTGAACTAAATATGAGGCAACGGAGATGGCTTGATTTGCTGAAAGATTTCGATTGTGAAATCAAATATTACCAGGGAAATCAAATGCAGCAGCTGATGCACTGAGTCGAAAGGTAAGTTATTTATCCCTATCGACAATTGGTGTCTCGAATTTGATTGAAAATTGCTGTCTTTCTGGATTAATATTTGAGACAGATTGTAAACCTCTGAGACTTTGTACCATGCAAGTCGAACCAGAGCAGCTGATTGTACGAATTAAAGAAGCACAGAAAGTTGATCAGAATATTCAGAATTCGATTGCGATGGTCAGATCATGGCATCAATCAGAATATCAAGTTCGTGATACTGAATAATCATCAAGTTCGTGATACTGAATAATCGTCTTGTTGTGCCAGATATTTCAGAGTTGAGACAACACATTTTTACAGAAGCACACTATAGTGGTTTTAGTATTCATCCTGGTGGCAGAAAGATGTACAATGATATGAAGAAACAGTTTTGGTGGAAACAAATGAAATCAGATATCGCAGATTTTGTGTCCAAATGCTTGAATTTCCAACATGTGAGAGCCTAAAGGAAGAAACCAGGCGGTCTACTGCATAGCTTAGCTATTCCAGAATGGAAATGGGATCACATTTCCATGGATTTTGTGACGAAGCTACCACGATCATCCTGAGGTTGTGATGCGATTTGGGTGGTTATTGACAGATTGACCAAATCTGTGTGTTTCATTCCTTATCGAATGACGTACAGACATGACCAGATGGCAGAAATTTATGTCAGAGAAGTGGTTAGATTGCATGGCGTGCCAAAGTCCATCGTATCAGATCGTGATCCTCAATTTACTTCGCACTTTTGGCACAGTTTACAACAAGCTCTAGGTACGATATTACACCTGAGTACTGCATATAATCCTCAGACAGACGGACAATCAGAAAGAACTATCCAGACATTTGAAGATATGCTTAGACCTGTAGTGCTAGATTTTGGCACTAGAATTCTCATACAACAACAGCTATCAGACAAGTATAGAGATGGCTCCGTTTGAAGTGTTGTACGGTAAGAAGTGCATATCTCCTCTTTACTGGGTCGCAGAAGTACCTGAACTTGGACCTGAAATGATTCGAGATATGACTGAAAAAGTAAAGCTGATTCAGCAGAGAATGAAGACAGCTCAAGATAGGCAGGCTAAATATGCAAATGTTAGACGTCGACCTTTAGAATTTGAGCAAGGTGACAGAGTATTTCTGAAGATTTCTCCGTTCAGAGGCGTTGTCAGATTTGGCAAAAGAGGAAATTTGTCTCCACGTTATATCGGTCCGTACGAAATTCTTGAGAAGATCGGTAATCGTGCCTATCGACTCGCCCTTCCACCGTCTCTATCTGGAATACATGAAGTGTTTCATGTGTCTATGCTACGGAAATATCTTCCTGATGCTTCTCATGTCCTTCACCCTGATGAGGCCGAACTTGATGAAACTCTGAGTTAATTTGAAAAACCACTTCAGATTCTCGATCGTAAAGAAAAGCAGTTCAGAACGAATACTATTCCCCTTGTGAAAGTTTAGTGGAGTCGTCATGGCATTGAAGAAGCTACCTGGGAGACTGAATCAGATATGAGACAGAAATTTCCAGAGTTATTTCACTGATGTGAGTTTCTTATTTAGATTCTGTTATGTGTGCTTATGTTATATGATTCGATTGCTTGCGATTTCGAGGACAAAATCATGTCTCAGAGGGAGAGAATTGTAATTCTCGAGATTATATCCTTTTAATCCGGAATTATTAAATTGATTAATTGATGTGATTATGAAAAGACCAATCAGAGAACGACTTGGGAAGTATGGGTTATTGTGTAAGTGAAGTCCAGAAGATCTCGCGCACATGCGAGGAGATGAGACGCGCATATGCGCAAGCAGTCAAGCGTGGAGGCAGAAGACCTCGCGCATATGCGCGAGATTGGGCGCGCATATGCGCGAGCATGTAAAATGTCCGAGTGCCGAGACAGAGAGCCTCGCGCATATGCGCGAGCAGCTGAATTGCCAAGGGCTGAGACAGAAAGTCTCGCGCATATGCGCGAGCGTTGGACTCGCATATGTGCGAGACGTGCTGCATAAAGAATAAGCCACATGGCTTGCCATGCATCTTGATATATACTACCCTTTATTCACCTTCACTCCATTTCAGAATTCAGCAAGGAACCGAGACAAACGCGAAAGAAATCCTCAAGCTTCTTTTTATCTTAGAAATTTGATTGTGCAAGATCCGGCCAGCCGATTTTCGATCCGAGCATAGTTCCGTGCTCCTCTCGTCAAGAGCTTTGAAGGGATGTAAGTTTTATTCCTTTTCTTACATGATTCAAAACTTTGATATGGGAGAAATCAGAATTTGATTGAAATTATGTGTTCTTGAGATATTGGTAATCGTATAATCGAAACCGGATTGAAGAACGGACCATGTATGTTCTTGTTATTATTTTCAGCCTATAATTGAATGAGATTGTACAGAGTTTGCTATAGTGGGTTGTACTTGTTATTGGTTATGAGTTGTGATTTGTATCTATTGATGTTTGAGTTGCCGGATATCTCGATATGACGCCGTTATGCCATTGAAACGTACTTCGGTTGAGATTTCTTGTTTGGAGTTGTATGTTGATATTGGCTATGAAAACATGTCATTCCAGATTTGGTATTGAAGGCTTCGAACGTGAGATTTCAACTTCGACACCGATAGAGGAACGAGTAAAGCAAGAAAAGAAAAGTATAAATCAATGTTAAACCGGGATAGATAACTCAAGTAAGACATGACTTGAGTTTCCCAAAACCACATACTTACTTGTTATTGTTTTCATGCATGTTCTATTGAGTTATAGAAAAGCATGGAGTTAAAGATAGATATCGTGAAAGAGTCTTTGGTAGATTTACCAAATCACTGGACGTTTGGTTTATATCGATGTGCTTAGGAGATAGATCAGTTCCTATTGTAGATACTCGATATAATGTGCCGAAGTATAGGAATAAGGACGTACCACCACCTCGAGGGGAGAGTAGGTGGGAGACTTGTTACGTTTTTATTCAAACCGGGATCCCTAGATAAGTGTCGAGTCAAAGATTTGGAGTTAAAGAGTTTGCTTTAAAGCTTTGTAATGATTTATGTTTTATCATATGTTGATTGACAAATGTTTCTTGCTTTGATATATGTTTATATGAAATGCATGTATATGTTGTTTATACTGGGAAATATATTTCTCACTGGAGTTATCTGGCTGTTGTTGTGTTTGTATGTGTGCATGACAACAGATGGGACAGGATCAGGGTCGAGAAGAGGATGAAAGATCAAGATTAGAGTGGTGATCCGTGCTTAGATATAGATCGAGTTGTTTACTACTTGCTAGGTGGAAGATAAACACTAGTTTGTATGATTTTATTTTGGACGAGTTTTGTATCTTAGATCATGTTGTAGATACTTCACTTGATCTTGTACAATAAATAAGATGGAGTTTAACTTGTTGTAGTATTTAAACACTTTAGTATAAGGTGTTAAAATTAAAAAAAAAAAGATTTCAACCTAGTTTATGTACTTGATCCAGTTAATCCCAAGAATAATTAAGAATATGAGTTAGCATCCGGGATCCCACATTTTATAAAAAAACTTTCAACATATAAAACGTAGTACTTTTTGATACCTTCGATTTGACAGTAAATTCGTAATTTTTGAATTAGAAACGAGTGTGTTATGATTTTTCTCGTGTGACTGCTCAAACTGCGATATTATGAAAATGGGTTTTGGACGTATTCTTGAGAATTCTTTATTGCAGGCTTCGTTGGGAATCTCCGGGTGATCTCTACTGCGTTAAGTATATGGGGTATGATGTTTGGTCGATTTTGATGCTTCGTTTCGTGTCGATTGGAACTTGGTTGCATTAGAAGTCGCAGGAAGCGTTTTGGTGTCAAAATGTTGTGTTCATGGGTTGTGTTGCGTTGTACGTTGTTCGTCGTTGTTTTGGGACGTTGTGCGAGTTTGTATCATTACCATAGCGTCTGTGGATGAGTCTTGTTGCATTGGTTTGAGTCATTTGAGCGTGGCATAGAAATTTCATCAAAAATATGTTCATTGTGTGGGTGTGCACAGGGTTAGCGCCGCAGCGCTCTGCAGGAGCGCCAAAGCGCCCGGTCCTGTGCAGCACTAGCGCTGCGGCGCTGCCATTGTGGCGCCACAGCACTAGGGCTGCGGCCATGTTAGCGCCGCGGTGCTAGTGCCTAGCGCCTAGCGCCTAGGTGCTAGGCAGTGCCGAAGCACAGCATTGTCTATTGCCTAGTCACTTGTCAATGACTTTTAGACCACTATTTTTAGGTCCATGTCTTCCATGTTTGGGTAAATATTCACACTTCATGTAGAGTTTGTTTTAGGGTTTGATGTCATGGGTTAGTACGATGAATAAACGAGGTCAAGTCCCGAGTGATTTAAAACGTCATAAGTCAATTGTTACTTCGGGTGGTGAGCTCGACTATTACGTCTAAGTTATGGAAATTACGTGCATGTAATAGTGTTAGTATGTGCAGCAGTGGACCCAAGCGAGATCCAACAAATCCCTCAACGCCATGTAAGTATGTTCGACGTGCAAAAGAAAATGTTTTATTTTTGAGGTATGCTAAATGTTTTGTGACCAATTATGAACGGGTTTGGAAGTCGGTGAACGTGGCCAGTGACCTCTCCACCACGGTAAAGCATGACCGGATTTAGAACAGGATTGGAAAGCGGTAAAGCATGAACAGGGACTAATCCACCTGGTAAAGCATGACCGAGGATCTCATGTATGCGGTAGTGGACATCTCTACTAGTCCAGTACTGTGGTTTAGTCTGATCAGGCGCATTTATGTATGGGTCACTTGCTTTGAAACATATCTCTAAGTAAAATGATGATGTTATGTATTTCCAAGTATGTATGATGCAAGCATGTTTATGAAAGTTTTACGATATGATGGCACGTTTATGTTTATGCAGTACGTTCAAGTTTAAGTATGTTCACTCTACTTAAAATGCATGTGGGTTTACTACAGTTTATGCATGTTGAGTCTTTAAACTCACTAGAGTTGATCAATGCAGGTGAGGACGAGTATGAGGAGACGAGGGGTGGGGACCAAT
>NC_133311.1:5156997-5205115 GCF_012295235.1 Primulina huaijiensis
GGAAAGAAGGGAAAGTTGCATCCTCGATTTGTTGGACCCTTTGAAATGATAGAACGAGTAGGCACAGTGGCTTATCGTCTATCTCTACCCGAAAATATCTCTGGTATACATAACGTATTCCACGTATCACAATTAAGGAAATGCAAAGTAGACTCAGCTCAATTGATTGACCACCAACAAATAGATCTAGAAGAAAATCTAACATATGAAGAACAACCTATGAAGATTTTGGACCAAAGAATAAAGGAACTCCGTGGTCGACCAATTCAGTTGATAAAAGTCTTATGGAAAAACCACAACATTGAAGAAGCAACTTGGGAAACAGAGAAAGATATGAGATGCAAATATCCTCATTTATTCCAATAACTCCTAAATCTGGGGACCAGATTTTTAAAAAAGGAGGGGATATTGTGACACCCTAAAAACAAAGGTGCATAAATGCAGTTTTGTTAGTATAAATTTTACTATTTTCAGTTTTAAAATTTTATCATATTATTTGTCGGTACAAATTTTTTTTGTCCAAAGTATCTAGAAATACATTAAAATACATCACAATACACTTAAAAATTCATCAAGCACTATGGGATTCTCATTCCAAAATCAAATACCCAAAATATAATAAAATATAATAAAATATTATAATTGAGCTCAATACATATGTTAAGAAATTAAGTACAATACTTATTAATTTCAATGTAAGATAAATTATAATTAGGTGCAATACATAATTAGATACAAGAATATAACATGAAATATTCGCTATATATATACCTGGACACTTTCCAAATCCACCGAGAAGAACAAAGCCGAAGAAAGAAAGAGACAGAAAGGGAAGGAGGAGGCAAGGGAAAAAGAGAAGAAAAATAGCTATACCCCTTTCCGAAAAATTCCGATAAATCACCAACTATTCACCTCATATCATAAAACAATATAGCATTGGAGGTGACGTAAAAGGATCGCTCAAAAACGAGAAAATCAAACAAAGAGATTTCGCAAAAACGGCAACGGTATCCCGTATTCAAGCTAGGTACTTTTCGCTCATTTTTCTTATATCTACACACCAAACTAGAGGTCAGCTTGAACATGAAAGTTGTACCTCTTGTTACATAGATAAGGTACATAATGCCCGTCGTCCCAAAATATTGTCGGAACTAACATTTTCGGAATGCCGGAGTACCTTAGTTAATCATACGACGATATTTAAATCTGGTATTGATCGGATAGGAATTTGAAAATACTTTCAACATAAGAAATCAAGATCATAAAAATTTCCATATGCTGGAAAAAAACCGGCCGCGTGTGGCCGCCGGAAGGCCACTCACGCGCTTTAACCGCCGGCGCGTGTACTGCACGCGCCGTCGTATCGCCGATTTTCCAGCGACCGAACGTTCCTGTTGATATTCCCGACTTTTTGGCCAACTTTCGTAATATTTGGATATACCTTCTAATTAATATGAATTTTAGAAACTTAAGTAAAATCAACCGGGTTAAATTTTGAACAAAAAAATAATCTAAAAATGATCAGCTAGTTACTTTAAAACTCTAACATATAAATATCATTCATAATATATTTTTAGGACTTGCTCCAGCAACTCGGATTATTAATCAAGCCTAAACTGTAAGTTATCAGGTGAGGAAACTACTATTCATTTTTCTATTAAAGCCTTTGGCATTTGGCCTGGAAATTTCAATAGCATTTATTTAATGTTCAAATATCATCCACAGTTCATTTCAATTACTGATATATTTTCTTGCATATTTATGAATGGATTGATATACCATTAATGAATGGAGTCATGGACAACGGATTTCGGTCCGGAAATTGAGTCCACTGGACAACGTGGCTTCGGCCCGGAAAATGTGTCCAATGAACAACGGGTCAAAAGTCCCGAGTATATGGTTCATCTGAAAAACGCGCACTGAATATTTCAGTCCGGAGAATGGTTCACCCGGTTCGTAAAAAGTGCTCAATTAGAGCTATCAATGTTAATTTATGGAATTTTCATTTATCTACTATTTCATTGCATATCATTCATAATATTTAAATTGTTATGTCTATTATTATGATGAAGTGTTATTTAAAAGCCATATACTAATTTAAACTCACTAAGTCGTCAAAGACTTAACCCTCTGTTTCTTTTCGTCTATTGCAATTTCCAGACACTGGAACCCCCGAATTAGAACAAGAGGAAAATAACTGAAGCTGAAATAAGAGCATTTGAAAGTTGGGATGATCTGTTTATAAATGAATGTTAAACTTCCGCTGTAACATAATTGTATATATGAATGTTAAACTTCCGCTGTAAAATAATTGTACATGTTTGAAATAAGAATGTAAATATTTGTAGATAATCTTTAAATTATAATAGAAAATATTTAAATTTTTATCTACAATATCTTTCTAATAATAATAATGGTAAAAAATAAAATTTAGAAGTTCAATAAAAAAATATTGTAGAAAATGTGGCACTTAGTAAGGGAATAAGTATGAATTCCTAAACTGGACGCCACAGAGGTGGTATCAGAGCATGGTTTCTTAGAGTCTAGAGACACGAGCCTAAGGTTTATTATAATGTTATATGTTAATTTTTATGTTTTCCTCATAACTGAAATGTCTCATTTCAGGATGATGGAGTTTAGTGGGACGTCAAAGAATAAACAAACTATAATAATCAAACAAATGGAGGAAGAGATAACAAAATTAAGCAAAGAAAACTCGGATTTGAAATGCCTAGTGAATATGTATCGAGAGCATTTTGAAACCTTTGGAACAACTGAAACTTTTCACGGATTTATTGAAGAACGGATGAGGGCTGATAATCTAGCATATCAGGGAGAATTGGGTCATGTACTGTATGAAAGAGACCGCACTATTATATACTTACTAGACATGCATGAATTCTATGACCGAGGTTTGATTAGTTTCTTAAAAGGAGTCTCACACCCTTCGATCCACATTGACCACTTATTCATACATGGACGTGAACTGGTTTATCAATCTATCCACGGAATGGAACCTGGTGTTATCGGTCCATCTTACACAAATCAAGCTAATCAGACCACAGCTCCTCCCATCACTAGCACATTTGAAACCGGAGGTAGTAGCTTGACTAACAATATTCCACCGTATGTACCAGCCCCTTTTGTAGAATATCCTGGAATCATGAACACAACAATAGACCAAAACCCCTTTATGATAAAAGATTATCTGTTGCAGTCACCGGAAGTTGAATTTCTTCCTGACCCCATGTGGGAAAACTTTGTATTTGGAGTTGATGAACTTATTCCAATGACTATCCTACCTGAAAGTGAAAATGAAAATGAGCTTAGTTATGAACCGGACCCTGTTGAACCACATACATCACTGCCGGATACAGATCAAAATATTACCATGGGAACTACAGGCACAAAAGAAGGCTCGAGCCACACAACTTTTATCGATCTCTCAGACGATGAATGAAGACAATGACTTTTTTTTTTGCACTAGTATATAATTAGTATTAATAATCATCATCTTTTGTAGGTATGATGATTATCAAGGTCATCATTTTTTGTAGGCATGATGACTCAGTTTGCTTGTTCTGTTTGTATTATGCTTGGGTATTGTAAATATTTGAAACATGTCCTGTTTATAAATAAAACTGACTGTTTACCCTCTGACATAAATATGTACTTTTATGATATAAATATAGTGCAAGATATGTTCATATTTTATATTTATGTGTTTAGAATGACGTCTTCACAAAATAGTACTCAAGCCAGAATCGGACAAGCCATTCCCCCTCAAGATGACCACAACTCGGCAACTGGTGAAAATTCCAGAAACGCTCAACACAATCCCCCCCAAGAACAAAACATACAAAATATGTTTGAAATAATGCATCAATTTGTGCAGTTTTGTCAGCAAAATCAACCACGACCTCATGATCAAGCTCAAAAACATCACATTGAGGCAAATGATCGAGCTCTTGAAAGATTTTTGAGATTTAAACCGCCAAAGTTTGAAGGCAAACCAGATGCGTATCAAGCAGAATCTTGGCTAAGCAAAATCGACAAAATATTCTCTATTCTTAATTATTCTGAAGAAGAAAAGAAAATCAGGAAGCCCAACCTTTTTGAGGATAATAACCGGGAAAGAAAATTTGAACAGAAAACACAACCAGTCAGGCAAGGAGAAGCTATTAAAGGAAAAGTTCCAAGAAACAACAATAAAAAGTGTGGATATTGTGGATTACCAAATCATGAAGAAGAAAAGTGCTGGAGAAAAGGTGGGAAATGTCTTATTTGTGGAAGTGAGCAACACCGTATTCAAGATTGTCCAAAAAGAACGCAGAAGACTCAACCCACAACAAAGCCAAAGATACCTGCTCGAGCCTATGCCCTCTTAGGAAACAAAAAAGAGGAAGTTGACCCCACTGCAGTCGTAGAAGGTACTGTTACCATATTATCCAGTTCTGCAAAAACTTTATTTGATCCAGGAGCTACTCATTCTTTTATCTCAAAAGTTTTCGTACATAGATTACCATTGTTATTTGAGCAGCTACCATATAGCTTCGAAATTTGCTCACCTTTAGGGACAACAATGATTACTGACATCATTTACAAAAACTGTCCCTTAAACTTCCAAGAAAAAGAATATCTAGCATATTTGATTGAATTACCTATCAAGAACTATGATATTATTCTTGGAATGGACTGGTTATTTAGACACCAAGCCCAGATCAATTGTTACACAAATGAAGTTTATCTTCAAACTTCTCATCCAATCATTTCCAAAACTAACCATACCATGGGAATAATATCAACAGCAGAAGCTAGGGCTATACTAAAAGACAACGGACAAGGATTTCTAGCTTATTTGATAAATAAGCCAAAAGATCAACTCAAGATCTCAGAAATCTCAGTTGTACAAGAATTTTCAGAGGTTTTTCCTGAAGAGATCAATACTTTACCTCCTCAGAGAGACGTAGAATTTTCCATTGATCTAATACCTGGAGCACAACCCATATCCAAAACTCCATACCGAATGGCACCTTCAGAGTTAAAAGAATTAAAACTTCAATTACAAGAACTCATGGACAAGAAATATGTCCGGCCTAGTACATCTCCATGGGGTGCTCCTTTATTATTTGTCAAAAAGAAAGATGGAACTCTAAGGATGTGCATTGATTATCGAGAACTGAACAATGTTACCATCAAAAACAAATATCCTCTACCGCATATCGAAGATTTGTTTGATGTTTTACAAGGGTCTCAAGTATATTCAAAACTTGATTTGCGACAAGGATATTACCAATTGAGAATTAGGGAGGATGACATCTCCAAAACGGCTTTTAATACCCGTTATGGACATTATGAGTTTGTGGTAATGCCATTCGGATTAACCAACGCTCCTGCAGCTTTCATGGATTTGATGCATCGAATATTTCAACCATTCTTGGATAAATTCGTTGTCATATTCATAGATGACATTTTGATATTTTCAAGAAGTCATGAGGAACATGCTCAACATTTACGATTGATTCTCAAAACTTTGAAAGAGCATCAATTGTATGCCAAATTCAGTAAGTGTGAATTTTGGCTAGAAAAAGTGTCATTTCTTGGCCACTTTATCTCTAAGAAAGGACTGGAAGTAGATCCTGCAAAAATAGAAGCCATATCTCGTTGGAAACAACCAATCAACATCACAGAAATTAGAAGTTTTCTCGGCTTAGCAGGATACTACCGAAGATTCATTAAAGATTTTGCGAAAATTGTTGTTCCCTTGACACAGCTAACTCGCAAAGACAACCCTTTCTTGTGGACTGATGAGTGTGAGAAAAGTATTTGCAAATTAAAAGAAATGCTTACTAGTGCACCTGTATTAGCTTTACCAGAAGGAACAGAAGGATTTGTGGTTTACACAGATGCCTCAAAAGAAGGCTTTGGATGTGTATTAATGCAAAACGATAAAGTTATTGCATATGCCTCTAGAAAATTAAAGAATCACGAGTTAAATTATCCCACTCATGATCTGGAATTAAGAGCAATAGTGTTTGCATTAGCAAAATGGAGACACTATTTGTACGGTTCCACTTTTGATATTTATACATACCGCAAAAGCTTGAAGTATTTATTTACTCAAAAAGAGTTGAACATGAGACAAAGAAGATGGATTGAATTTTTGGAAGATTACGATTGTTCAATTCTTTATCAATCAGGTAAAGCTAATGTAGTGGCTGATGCTTTAAGTAGAAAGATTAGCATGGCTTGTTTGGAAGTGAAAGAAGTAAGAGAATGTGTACACATCCATTCTTGTGGGCACTTGGCCGGATTGAGAATTAAACCTGAATTTCATACCAGAATTAAGCAAAATCAAGAATTGGACCAAGAAGTTTCAAAACTCCGTACTGACACCAATTTCGTCACCAATTCACAAGGAATATTATGCTATCATGACCGTATTTGTGTGCCTAGCTCAATGAAAAAGGAAATAATGGAAAAATCACATCAGTCTCGGACCAGCATTCATCCAGGAGGATCTAAGATTTACCAAGAGATTAAAAAACACTTATGGTGGAAAGGAATGAAACGAGATATTGCAGATTTCATTTCACAATGCCTATCTTGTCAAATGATAAAGGCTGAACATCAAAGACCAGCAGGTCTTTTGAAACCACTTCCTATACAAGAATGGAAATGTGATCAAATAACTATGGACTTTGTGACCGGATTACCCTAGCTCCCAGGAGGTTTTAATAGCATATGGGTAATCGTTGATCGCTTGACCAAGTCAGCACATTTCATACCCATAATTCACAAATATGCGGTGGAAAAACTTGCTGAACTCTATCAGAAGGAAACTATACGGTTACATGGTATCCCCACTACCATAGTATCTGATAGAGATCCGAAGTTTACGTCAAGATTATGGAAAAAACTTCAGGAATGCCTTGGTACCAAATTAAATTTTAGCACAGCAGCACATCCGCAAACCGATGGTCAGTCTGAACGAACCATTCAAATATTGGAAGACATGCTTCGCGCATGTGTGCTGGATTTTGGGGAAAACATTTGCCTCTAGTTGAATTTTCATACAACAATAGTTATCAATCTTCAATAAAAATGGCCCCATATGAAGCATTATATGGAAGAAAATGTCGCTCTCCTTTTAACAAGGATATGGATGAATGGAGAGGCACAAAGAATGGACAAGAACGAGCAATCAGGCCTGACATTATACAAGAAGCTATCGACAAAATACAACTTATCAGGCAACGAATACAAACAGCTCAAAGTCGACAGAAGAGTTATGCAGATAAAAGGCGGAAAGATTTGAAATTTGAAGTCGGAGATTACGTATTACTAAAAGTATCACCAAGAAAAGGAATCAAGGGTACTGGAAAGAAGGGAAAGTTGCATCCTCGATTTGTTGGACCCTTTGAAGTGGTAGAACGAGTAGGCACAGTGGCTTATCGTCTATCTCTACCCGAAAATATCTCTGGTATACATAACGTATTCCACGTATCACAATTAAGGAAATGCAAAGTAGACTCAGCTCAATTGATTGACCACCAACAGATAGATCTAGAAGAAAATCTAACATATGAAGAACAACCTGTGAAGATTTTGGACCAAAGAATAAAGGAACTCCGTGGTCGACCAATTCAGTTGATAAAAGTCTTATGGAAAAACCACAACATTGAAGAAGCAACGTGGGAAACAGAAAAAGATATGAGATGCCAATATCCTCATTTATTCCAATAACTCCTAAATCTGGGGACCAGATTTTTAAAAAAGGAGGGGATATTGTGACACCCTAAAAACAAAGGTGCATAAATGCAGTTTTGTTAGTATAAATTTTACTATTTTCAGTTTTAAAATTTTATCATATTATTTTTCGGTACAAATTTTTTTTGTCCAAAGTATCTAGAAATATATTAAAATACATCACAATACACTTAAAAATTCGTCAAGCACTATGGGATTCTCATTCCAAAATCAAATACCCAAAATATAATAAAATATTATAATTGAGCTCAATACATATGTTAAGAAATTAAGTACAATACTTATTAATTTCAATGTAAGATAAATTATAATTAGGTGCAATACATAATTAGATACAAGAATATAACATGAAATATTCGCTATATATATACCTGGACACTTTCCAAATCCACCGAGAAGAACAAAGCCGAAGAAAGAAAGAGACAGAAAGGGAAGGATGAGGCAAGGGAAAAAGAGAAGAAAAATAGCTATACCCCTTTCCGAAAAATTCCGATAAATCACCAACTATTCACCTCATATCATAAAACAATATAGCACTGGAGGTGACGTAAAAGGATCGCTCAAAAACGAGAAAATCAAACAAAGAGATTTCGCAAAAACGGCAACGGTATCCCGTATTCAAGCTAGGTACTTTTCGCTCATTTTTCTTATATCTACACACCAAACTAGAGGTCAGCTTGAACATGAAAGTTGTACCTCTTGTTGCATAGATAAGGTACATAATGCCCGTCGTCCCAAAATATTGTCGGAACTAACATTTTCGGAATGCCAGAGTACCTTATTTAATCATACGACGATATTTAAATCTGTTATTGATCGGATAGGAATTTGAAAATACTTTCAACATAAGAATTCAAGATCATAAAAAGTTCCATATGCTGGAAAAAAACCGGCCGCGCGTTGCCGCCTGAAGGCCACTCGGCGCGTGTACTGCACGCGCCTTAACCGCCGGCGCGTGTTCTGCACGCGCAGCCGTATCGCCGATTTTCCGGCGGCCGAACGTTCCTGTTGAATTTCCCGACTTTTTGGCCAAATTTCGTAATATTTGGATATACCTTCTAATTAATATGAATTTTAGAAACTTAAGTAAAATCAACCAGGTTAAATTTTGAACAAAAAAATAATCTAAAAATGATCAGCTAGTTACTTTAAAACTCTAACATATAAATATCATTCATAATATATTTTTAGGACTTGCTCCAGCAACTCGGATTATTAATCAAGCCTAAACTATAAGTTATCAGGTGAGGAAACTAATATTCATTTTTCTATTAAAGCCTTTGGCATTTGGCTTGGAAATTTCAATAGCATTTATTTAATGTTCAAATATCATCCACAGTTCATTTCAATTACTGATATATTTTCTTGCATATTTATGAATGGATTGATATACCATTAATGAATGGAGTCATGGCCAACGGATTTCGGTCCGGAAATTGAGTCCACTGGACAACGTGGCTTCGGCCCGGAAAATGTGTCCAATGAACAATGGGTCAAAAGTCCCGAGTATATGGTTCATCTGAAAAACGCGCACCGAATATTCGGTCCGGAGAATGGTTCACCCGGCTCGTAAAAAGTGCTCAATTAGAGCTATCAATGTTAATTTATGGAATTTTCATTTATCTACTATTTCATTGCATATCATTCATAATATTTAAATTGTTATGTCTATTATTATGATGAAGTGTTATTTAAAAGCCATATACTAATTTAAACTCACTAAGTCGTCAAAGACTTAACCCTCTGTTTCTTTTCGTCTATTGTAATTTCCAGACACAGGAACCCCCGAATTGGAACAAGAGGAAAATAACTGAAGCTGAAATAAGAGCATTTGAAAGTTGGGATGATCTGTTTATAAATGAATGTTAAACTTCCGCTGTAACATAATTGTATATATGAATGTTAAACTTCCGCTGTAAAATAATTGTACATATTTGAAATAAGAATGTAAATATTTGTAGATAATCTTTAAATTATAATAGAAAATATTTAAATTTTTATCTACAATATCTTTCTAATAATAATAATGGTAAAAAATAAAATTTAGAAGTTCAATAAAGAAATATTGTAGAAAATGTGGCACTTAGTAAGGGAATAAGTATGAATTCCTAAATCGGGCGCCACAGTTGTTCACGTTTTTTCTGTATTTTCGTTCAAGGGTTGCTAGTTCTCAATGCTAAGGGCTCTCCTTGGTGTCAAGGGGTTGTCTTGGGGTTTAGAACCGTCGTTGGTTGCTGCAGGTTGAAGGGCCGAGAGAAATGTTTCAATGGGGGTGGCTCGGTTCTTGGGATAATAGCGTTCAGGGGTCATCTAGCAACGCAGAGACCTAGAAAAGCCTTAGACCATACCCTGGTGGGTCTGAGACAAGGCTTGGAAGGGTTCGGCACGTGCTGGAACCACCTGATTTAGCAGACCGCACGCGTGGAGAGGGGCTTGGGTGTGAAGACTTCGGTTTCTAATGCTCGTTTTCGTTGTACAGGCTGCATGGGGCTGGTTCCTTGGGTTTGGTATGTCCCTTAGGGTCTAGTCTAGGTCCTTGACGGCTTTGTTTGTGGCTGGTGTGAGCTGGTGCGAGCCGAGGGGTGTCAGTAGTCGGGGGATGCATCGTGGGTTTGATAAGAGAACTAGTTGAAATTTTACAACAGCGTTGGGAGCTGGTTTTCGTAAATTAGAGGCCTGGATTTTTGGGTTTTAGGACCTTTAGATGTTGTTAAGGCATGGTAAAGAGTTGGGAAAAATTCGGTTAAGTTTCGAGTCGATTCGGGTTAAAACTGGGACCCCGATTCAAATTTTAAAACGAATCGGTTAAGTTATGAAATGGGCTCGAGTTTACGTCTAGGAAGCTTATAAATATGTTTTGGTATATTTTAAGGAGTTTAGTAAGCTTCGAGTCAATTTTAGAGGTGTAGGGGTAAAACGGTAAATTTTGGATTTCCTAGTGGCAAAATGGTCATATTACACCCGAGTTGAGATTTAGGTCATTGCAGCGCCCTGAGCACAAATTTTACTATATTTTATATGTTTATGCATCATGATCACGATTTTTAAGATTTTATGAAAATATACGTTGCCTGCTTGGACTTAAAGAAAATTGCAAATGTGCATGATTTTTTTAAGTGATGAAAATGATGATGTTTTGAATGATGAAAATTAGTTGTGGCTATCGAAGTATATGTAAATGCATAAGACGTATATGTAAATGAGCCTAGGAAAAGTGGATGGGTAATCCTGTCACTGATATCCGACAGCCGCCGGGTACCACGGTTCTATGTATGATGGATACATCGTAAATGATGATGTACGATAGTCATCTCTGATGAACTGAATTCACCAATGACGAATGATGAATGATGATTAACGATGAACTGTTTTGACACGTCATGATTTTACACTACACGTTTATGTTACGCTTTTAAAGTTAATGAAACGTATGTTTAGTATGTTACTTTTCACTGCTGTGTGCCAAGTATATGTACTTGTTATTTTTGGTACATGCGTGTTGAGTCTTTAGACTCATTAGGCTTGAGTGATGCAGGTGAGTTCGATGTCGAGGGGACTGGAGGTGCAGAACTCTGAGTCGACAGACCTGGTGGGCGACACGACCCGAGGACCTCATGTTTTTCCGCACATTTACGATTTTATGTTATTGGGAGGATATGAGCATTTTATACGCTATTTTATTTTACTGTTTGATGTTAGGATTTTTACTCGTTTTTGCTCCGTTATACTTTTATTGGTAATTAATTATGATTATTTTTAAATGATATTTTTAAGTAGGATTGCATGCATCAAATTTATTAAAATGCTTAATTTCAAAATGTGATCTTTAAAAAAAAAATATTTCCGCACTTTTTAAACTACAGTTGGTATCAGAGCAAGGTTCCTGTATAGGGTTGTGCCGCCGCCAGCTTCTGCAGCTCAGTTTTCAAAACCTCAAGTCTGTAAGCTTTTATGTTTTAGATGTTTAAAATGATTTACTGTTATCACCTGCATGTTTTCATAATTTACGCTTTATGATGATCTACGACATATGTTTAACTGCTTTTACGATTTAAGGGTTTACTGTTTTAAAAACTATATTAATTACATGATGGGTTATGTTTATAAATTGGACTGCATTCAGATATGCCTCCCAGACTTGCTCCCAGTGCAGATAGGCAGGATGAGATTCCTGGAGGTGGCAGGGGACCTCCACCACCGCCGCCAGGGGACCCAGCTACCCGAGTTCTGGAGGGTATGGCTAGGCTACTGGAGCAGGTACAGCAGGCTACTAAGCCTCAAGTAGATGTTTTTGAGCAGTTCCGTCGGCTCAACCCGAAGGAATTCGGGGGTAATATTGATCCGTTCTTAGCTGAGGGATGGATTCATTCTCTAGAGTTGCACATTGAGTATCTACAGATGAGGGATGGCGACCGCGCCAAGTGCGCCATCTATATGTTTAGAGACGATGTGTCCCTGTGGTGGGAGGGAGTTGCTCATGCTGTGGACTTGGCTACCCTTACCTGGGCCATGTTCAAGGAGTTGTTTTATGGGAAATACTTTCCAGCTGACGTCAGGGGCCGCCTGACGAGAGAGTTCACGAGTCTCCGCCAGGGGGACTCATCTGTGGTGGAGTTCATCCGCAAGTTCGACAGGGGCTGTCATTTTGTGCCCATGATAGCGAGAGATGCCGATCAGAAGTTGCGGCACTTTTTGGATGGACTGAGACCCGCCTTCCGCCAGGATGTCATGCTGATGAGGCCGACAGGTTACGATGAGGCCACCGCATGCGCTTTTTCTGGCGGAGCATGCTCTGCGGGATATAGATTTTGAGATGCAGAGGAAGCGGCATCAGACACAGTCCAGTTCCACAGCATCAGAAGAAACAGTTCTCAGGGCCACCGAGGCAACAGGGGCAGCAGAAGCCCCAGGTTCAGTTTAGGAGGTCCCAACGTCAGAGATCTCCTCAGGCGCCAGGGGCGCGTAAGCCAGATGACTGGCAGCCATGCCCGCAGTGCAGCAAGTTCCATGTTGGCCGGTGCTTATGGGGGACTTTCAGATGTTTCGTTTGTGGATATGAGGGCCACAAAGCAGCGGACTGCCCAAAGAACACGGGCCCCACTATTGGCCGGGCCTATGTGATGCATGCCGAGGAGGCCGATGCAGAGCCAGACTCGACACTGATTATTGATATCCCTATTGTTTAAGATTTTAATTTACCATACAATTGCATGGATTTTATGCTTGTATAAGGATTTATAACTTAGAAAGATTTAGGATGCATGTTATACCTGGTTGGGATTAAGAATTTAATTGTTTGATTTGAGGAATTTTAGGGACCCAATTGTAATAACCGATAATTTAAGGGTCAAAGTGCAATTTTTGAACTTTGAGGGGCTAAGTTGCAATTCTCGATTTTTCTGAGGATTAATTTCGCATTTTTGGGAATGATGGTTGCGTTAATTCAGTTATTTTGTGAGGATTTTGGGTTAGTTGCTGATAAGAAATTCCTTAAGTTCAACACTATTAGATTTGATAGTAAGTTTTGTCGCAGGAAGGATATATATTGCAGGTGTAGCCACGCATGCATTGCTAGATTCAGGGGCTACGCATTCTTCATATCCGAATCCTTCGTTAAGCGACTAGGAATCATACCAGTAGAGATGGATTCAAGGTTCTGAATATCGATCCCATCTGGGGGCGCACCAGTTATTTTTGTCAAGAAGAAAGATGGCAGCATGCGACTGTGTGTTGACTACAGAGAGATGAACAGAGTCACAGTTATGAATAAGTATCCGTTGCCGAGGATCGAGGATTTGTTTGGTCAGCTACAGGGAGCGCCAGTGTTCTCCAAGATAGACATTTGATCCGGTTACCACCAGATGAAGGTGAGGGAGTCACATGTGCATAAGACAGCCTTCCGGAGGCATTACGGGCACTATGAGTTTATGGTGAAGTAGAACTCGAAAATCAGACTACGTATAAGCCATGCATAATTACTATTATTTAAATTAAAATGATTTTTATGCATGAGGGTTTAAATTCATTTTAAAATTAGTTAAGTCATGATTATTTATTTTACGCAGAAGTTTAGTTTTTATCTTTTCGGATAAGTACGCGAGGCCGGACTGGAGTTTGGGGAATTGAGTTAAGATTAATAATAAGAAAATATTCTTAAATTTAATTTAAGCCAATGAATAATTTATTTTAATGTAAAAGAATGTTTAATGAATTATTTAATTATTTGAAGTTAAGTTAGTAAATAAGTTCTTTTATGTCTAATAATTAATTAAAAGCCTAAATTAAAATATGTAACCAATTGGGATAAACTAATCTAGGCCTATTTTATTTAAGAAATTGTAACTTAATATGTTAGTAATTTATTTTAAGACTTAGCCATGCATGCAAGAAAATTACTATCCTAAATTAATTTATTATTTCACTAAAATACATAATAAGTGTTTAAAATTTTAACGAGTTAAAAATTCAATAATTAAGCAATATTTTACCTCCATTTATTTAGCAAATTTCGGCCCCCCTTAGAATCATTCCTTGCATGTTTTGGCAACTTTCCATTTAGATATCATTCCTTAATCCTTTCTTGGTATGATTAATTCCTTCAATTTAAATCATCAATAATTAATAATTAAGCACTTTTGCACCTAATCAACCACTAAAATTAGCCTAGCCAATCCCTCATTTTTGAGCAACTAGAAGGAAGAAAATCATTTCCTTGTGCCATTCCATTCCTTAAATTTGAAACTTCCCTCTAATGCATTCTTGACTCCTTTATTTTCCTTGTAACCTACCCCTTCATTCCTTAACACTCCTCAATCCCCTCACATTCGAAAATTTCAGTAAGAATCAGCAGCAAGAATCGAGAACTTGCAACAAGAAAATAAGAAAGGAACTCCGTCTCCGCTGCGCCGTATCCGTCGTATTGTTTGTTTTATTCAAAACAAAATTTCAGGCATGTATATATGGTTTCTTTTCTCTTCAATCAAGTCCTATAGATACTTTTACACGTTTTATATACAGCATTTAAGCAGAAAAAGAATTTGACAGCAAGATTTTTGAAATTCTGTGCAAGCACTTCTCTGCCCTCCCTCTCCTTTGAACTTCACGGGTGGAGTTGTTTTTTGTGATTTCAGGGGTTGGCTCGGTTCCCGGTACTCAAGGCTGCATCTAGGCATGTACTAGGGTGTGTTGGAGGCATGTTGGTCCATTGGTTCAAGGCCATGCACTTAGGATCAAGAAATTTACAGCAACTTTCTCCCATAGTGCAAATTTGGCCCTCGGTTTTGGTTGTTGGTGGTCTAAGGAGAGTGTTCAGATCATGGTTGGTCTAAGGCCTGTAACCATGGTTTGAACCCTTCCTTAGCATGTCTAGGACGTGAGCAAGACAATCTTTCAAGGCTTGGTTCACGGATCCATCGAAATTTTTAAAGCAACAAACCAAATGCCCCTCGGTTTTCTTGTTCTGGCGTGGGTGAGTGAAGCTTCGGCTTCTCGGGGTTTAGGTGGATCTTGGTTGGCTCCTAGCCCATAGCCATGGTTCATACAACACTTCATTATGTCTAGATTGAGCCATGGTCGATCATACGGCCACTGGAATGATACAAGACATCAAGGTGATTCGATACATCACAGTACAGATTTTCTAAGTTCTCGGTTTGAACCTTGTGGTATTTGCTTGGATTGTGGCTGGCCTAGTGCCCTTAGCCATGGTTCAAGCCATGCCTTGGGACGTTGGTAAGAGACTCTGGTCGGTGGTTCAAGCCCCAATGGCCATTGGTCTCGTATACGAAGCAAAGCAAGCTGTAGAACCCGTAAATTAGACGACGTATAAGACATGCATAATTCCTAGTATTTAAATTAAAATGACTTTTATTGCATGAGTATTAAATTTCTTTTCTTTAAATTTAATTATTTTTATGCAGTAGTTTAGTTGCTATCTTTTCAGTTAATTAATTGAGGCCGGACCGGAGTTGGAGTATTGAGGTAAATTTTAATATTGAGAAAACCTTCCTAGAATTTATTTAAGATAAATAATAAGTTAAATTAATGTAAAAGAATGTTTAAGGAATTATTTAAATAATTTGAGATTAAGTAGTAAATAAAGTTCAATAATTAATTTCTTAATTCACTAAAATATTTAATGAGTAGATAAAACTCTAAAGATTTAAAATACAATATTTAACAATATTTTTCCTCCCATTTTTATCAAGATTTTGGCCACTACACAATTGGGTTTAAAAATATTTATCTACTCTCCATTTTAATATCTTTTCTTAATCTTTTCATGGCATAGATAATTCCTTCAACCTTAAATCATCAATAATTATTATTTAAGCAATATTTCACCCCATTTTAAACTCAAAAAAATTTCGGCCCTCACCTTTCAAAGATTTGAAAGAGTTGACAACCCATTTCCTTGATTCTTTCCTTATATATTTTGGGAGATAAACCCCTCACCTTTTAATTCCCCAATAAATATTAATTAAGCAATTTTCCAACCCATTTTAACTAAATAAAATCGGCCACCTCTTATTAGGATTTGATATTGATTGCCAACTCACCACCTTGATTCATTTCCCTATTTTTTCTTGGTAGATAATTCCTTTCTTTTAAATCTCCACTAATTAACAATTAAGCAATATTCTCCCATGATTTGGTAGATAAAAAAAATCGGTCATCACCTTCAAAATATCCCTCAAAATTCCACCATATCATACCATCTCCTATCTAGCAAACAACTCAAGGATAGAAAGATTCTTTTCCCTCTGAACTCTCCCATTTGATTGATAGACTTTCCTTCATTCTTCCTAACCATTATTCCCCCTCCTTATCACCGAAATTCAGTCCCCCTCAGTAGAGAAAAACCGTTAGAATTAGTGAAGAATAAGAGAGGAAAATCGAGTAGAAACAAGGAAGTGAAGAGCACTCTGTCTCCTCCGCGCCGCGTCGTTGTGTTGTGTTGTTTTTCTTTCAAAACAAACCAAGGCATGTATATGTTTTTATTCACTCTTCAATCAAGCCATATAGGTATTTTTAAACATAGCATGTACATGATTTTATTGCAAGAAAACCGAAATTTGTTCAAGTCATTTTCGAAAATTGGGTGTAGAATTTTTCGGGTTCCTTGTACTCCTCACGGTTTCGGCTGTTTTGATGGTTTCAGGTGGGTGGCTCGACCCTAGGCTCCCAAGGCTGCTCCTAGATACGTACTAGGGTGTGTCAAGACCATGTTGGTCCATTAGTTCAAGCCCCATGCATGCTGGAAATAAGAAATGACAGCAACTCTTCCCTAGTGTCACAATGAGTCTCGAATTCTTCAGTTTTCTGTCAAGGGTGATGTTTCTGATCATGGCTGCCCTAGGGGCTATAGCCATGGTTAGAACATCTCCTTGTTATGTCTAAGACGAGACCAAGTTGGTCTTTCAAGGCTTGGTCCATGGATGCATCGGTTTTTAAACAAAACTAGACAAACCCCCTTCGATCCCTTCATTTGCCGCATGTGTATGTTTCGAATCCTAGGGGTGGTATGGATCTTGGTTGGCTTTTCAGCCCTTAGCCACGGTTCATAACATACCTCTTGATGTCTAGATCATGCCACGGTCAATTAAATGGCCACTGGAATGGTCCGTGATAGCAAGAACAAGCGAGAAACCCCACACATGCTTATGCGTTCTCGGGTGGGAGCTTCGAGTTGTTTCTGGTGTTGCTTTGATTGTGGCTGGCCTAGGGCCCTTATCCATGATTCAAGCCATGCCTTAGGGTGTTGGTAATAGGTTCTGGTTGGTGGTTCAAGCCCCTATGGCCATTAGCCTTGCAAACGACGCAAGGAAACGAAAGCGCTGCTGCTGTATTTTGGACAGCAAGTTGGTGCTTCGGTTTAGAGGCTTGTTTGAGATCTTGGTTGGCTTTTAGCCTATGGCCTTGGACTGGATAGTACCTCATCATGTTAGGAAGGTCATGTTTTTGGCAGTCCGTGATTTGGTCAAGTTTTGAGGTCGTACGAGAATTTACGGTGCAATGTGCCAAAATGACTCTCGAAAGAGCATTTCATGTTTTGGCCTCCATTCACAAAAATTTCGACTTGTACCATTATAGGAGCATTATTTCATCATTTTAGGTGTATTTTAATCATGACTAAATAATGGTTCGGTGTTGGTTCGGGTTGGCACGGGGTCATGATTAAATACTAAGTCATTGGGCATAATTGTCTCGTTTCTGGATTCAATTACGAAGTTTTGGTCAAGTTAGAATATTTGCATGTCACTCATGATTAGGTAAAGTTGCAGCGAGCCTGGGAGCGATCCAACCCATATGGAAAAATTAATACAGGATATTTAATTACGCTATTTAATTATATTACGTGCATAAAATATTCATTTTTGAGATTCATGTGATATTGCTTGTGCCCACTTCACTGTCATGGTATTATTACTTCACCCGTTGGTCACTTACCGGTTCAGTTCAGTTCATCCCGGTGGCTACTTACCGGTCCCACCCAGTATACTGTGGCATTAGTCTGATGAGACGTACATTATTTCACCCGGTCGTCATTTACCGGTCAGTTCAGTTCAGTGCAGTTCAGGGGGCCACTTGCGTATAACATAATCTCAACAGAAAATTATTACACGTTATTTTATGACAAGACTCTACGGAGCAAACATTTCACTTACTACTTTCAGTTCAGTTCAGTTCAGTTATGCACGTAATATTAATTATTCATGAGAGCTCTGTTGAGCAAACAGTTCACTTATGATTTCCAGTTCAGTTATGCACGTAATTATAATTATCCATGATAAGATATTTACAGTTCAGTTATGCAAGTACTATAATTCCTCATGACATGATATTTTCACTTCGCATGTAATTTTATTATTATCTATTTACTTGTTATTTACGATATATGCATGCTGAGTCTTTAGACTCACTAGACTTGATTGTTGTAGGTATCGATGAGTTCGGGACTGAGGACGAGGACCAGTGAGCCATCGTGGGTCGGCAGTACTAGAACTCGAGGACCTCATTTTCAGCATTTACTATTTTTAGGCTCAAACATTTTCATCGTTATTGGATTATTTTAAATTATGAGTTTGCAAACAAATATTTACTTCCGCTGTTATTTTGAATGGTTAAACTTTTATCAGTATTTTTTTTTGAATGAGGCATTTTATTTACTTAAAGAGAAAATTTTTAAATTTTTTTGCAAATTTTCAAGAACGAATCCAGAGGCCTTTACACAAGCGCAGCTGCTGCCACGCATATTGACAGCATCAAGGTTTCGGTGCAGGGGTCTTGTTCGAGTTCTTGGTTGGCTTTTAGCCTATGGCCTTGGACTGGAAAGTACCTCAATGAGTTAGAAAGGTCATGTTTTTAGTCGTTTGTGATTTGGTCAAGTTTAGAGGTCGTACGAGAATTTACGGTGCAATGTGCCAAAGTGACTCTCGAAAGAGCGTTTCAAGATTTTGGCCTCCATTCACTAAATTTCGTGAATTACAATTCTTAGGAGCATTATTTCATCATGTTAGGCGTATTTAAATCCTAACTAACCGATGGTTCGATGTTGGTTCGGGTTGGTACGGAGTCATGGTTGGAAAATTAGTTTGTTGGTCGTGTTTGTCTCATTTTTGGTTCGGATATTAAGTTTCTGTCAAGTTGAGATTATTTGCATGTTTCTCATGTTAGAATTAGGTCACAGCAAGCCTGGGAACGATCCAACTCATTCGGTAAAACAGGGATTATATTACGTGCATAAAATATAAAATGGTTATTTTTGAGATATATGCGATATGTCTTGTGGTCACCTTACGCTTATGGGATTGCTTCACCCGGTGACTTACGACCGGTTTATGATTATGTATGGGTACGGATATCCAGTCCAAGAGCTGTGATGATCTCTACCGCCCTGTATACTGTGGTTTAGTCTTATCAGACGTTCATGTTATGTTATGGGCCACTTGCGTAGAAACATTATCTCTACCAGAAAAATTACGATATGATATTTTATGACAGGGCTCTATCGGGCAAATCTTTTACGTACGTTTTTCAGATATGCATGTATTTATAATTACTCATGACACGATTTTCACCTTACGCTTTACGATACGATATTTTTAAGTTTCATGCGATTTTATGATCTATTTACTTGTTATTCACGATATATGCATGCTGAGTCTTTAGACTCACTAGAATTGATTGTTGTAGGTACTGATGAGGTCGAGACCGAGGGCGGGGACCAGTGAGCTAGCTTGGGTCAGCAGTAGTAGGAACCCGAGGACCTCATGTTTCAGTTTATTCGCATTTTCATGTTCAAACTCATCTTTTTATAAGTTGGATATTTATTTTTTTTAAGTTGTTGTTTTGAAACAAAATAATTACTTCCGCTGTTATTTTTAAATTTAAACTTATTTATCAGTTTATTTTATGAATGATGCACGTTATTTAAAAGAGAAAAATTTTAAATAATTCCGTAAAATTACGAATTCGAAATATGGGCCTCTACAGGTGATACCCTTCGGACTGACGAACATGCCAGCGATTTTCATGGAACTCATGAATCGCATGTTTCAGCCATACTTGGATAAGTTCATCATAGTTTTCATTGACGATATCTTGATCTATTCGAAAAGCAGGGAGGAGCACAGTCAGCATCTGAGGACAGTGTTACAGACTCTACTGGACAGACGACTGTATGCCAAGTTCAGCAAATGTGAGTTCTGGCTTGACAGGGTGGCATTCTTGGGCCACATTGTATCTCAGGATGGCATAGAGGACGACCCCAGCAAGGTAGAGACAGTCAGAGATTGGCTAGTTCCTAAGAGTGTGGCAGAGATCCGTAGTTTCTTGGGATTGGCAGGTTACTACAGGAAATTTATCCAGGGCTTCTCTTCTATTGCGGTGCCTATGACCGCCTTGACGAAGAATAATGCCAAGTTTATTTGGGGACCTGAGTGTCAGGAGAGCTTTGACAGACTGAAGCTAGCATTGAACACTGCATCAGTACTAGCTATGCCATCAGGGCAGGGAGAGTTGGTGGTTTATACAGATGCATCGAAGCTTGGGTTTGGCGTGGTTCTAATGCAGTAGGACAGAGTGATAGCCTACGCCTCCAGATAGCTGAAGGTCCATGAGAAGAATTATCCGACTCATGACCTCGAGCTACAGCAGCAGTGGTGTTTGCTCTAAAGATCTGGAGACACTATTTGTGTGGGGAGAAGTGCAGGATTTGCACATATCATAAGAGCCTGAAGTACTTCTTCACACAGAAGGAGCTGAATATGTGGCAGAGGAGGTGGCTCGAGCTGGTGAAGGACTATGATTGTGACATTAGCTACCATCCGGGTAAGGCTAATGTGGTTGCAGACGCTCTGAGCAGGAAGCACACATTGATTGCTCATCTGTCAGTGCAGAGACCGCTACAGGCTGAGATTCAGAGAGTTGAGATTGCAGTTTATGCCAGGGCAAGGTCCTGAATCTTGCTACTCTGACAGTACAGTCGACTATGAGGGACAGAATTCGGACAGGGCAGACTTCTGACGAGCAGTTGCAGAAGTGGAGACAGAGGGACGAAACTAAGGGTCAGAGAATGTATACAGTTGTGAACGGCATAGTCAGATATATGGACCGCCTATGGGCTTCTGACAGTGATTCCCTTCGAGCAGATATCCTGACTGAGTCCCACAGCACCCTGTACTCCATCCATCCAGGGAGTACGAAGATGTATAAGGATCTACAGACTCTGTATTGGTGGTCGGGCATGAAGCGAGATATTTTGCGTTTTGTCTCCGAGTGTTTGACTTGTCAGCAGGTCAAAGCAGAGCATCAGAGACCTGCAGGGAATCTGAGACCACTCTTTATTGCCGAATGGAAATGGGAGAACATTACTATGGATTTTGTGACAGGGATTCCGAGGACTACTGGAGGATTCAATGCTATCTGGGTGATTGTTGATCGGCTCACTAACTCAGTTCATTTCTTACCGATCAGGAAGACATTGACCATGACTCAGTACGCAGAGCTGTACATCAAAGAGATAGTCAGACTGCATGGGATTCCAATGTCCATCATGGCAGACAGGGATCTGAGGTTCACGTCTGCATTCTGGAAGAGTCTCCATCAGGCGTTGGGTACGAAGCTATTGTTCAGTACTGCTTTCCGTCTTCAGACGGACGATCAGTCAGAGAGGATGATTCAGACTCTGGGGGACCTACTTCGAGCATGCATGATCGACTTCCAGGGCAGCTGGGAGTCGAAGTTTCCTCTTGTGGAGTTCATCTACAACAACAGTTATCAGGCATCGATATGTATGGCTCCATACGAGGCACTATACGAGAGTAAGTGTAGGTCGCCAGTTTATTGGGATGAGGCGGGAGAGCAAGCAAAGTTGAGTCTGGATATTGTCAGACAGACAACAAATTTTGTGACCAGGATTCGGGATAGGATGAAGACTGCATAGAGCCGTCAGAAGAGTTACGCAGATCAGAGACGGCGAGATCTTGAGTTCGCAGTACGAGATCATGCTTTCGTGAAGGTCGCACCGATGAAAGGTGTAATGAGGTTCGGGAAGAAGGGCAAGCTCAGCCCTAGATTCATCGGACCATTTGAGATCCTAGAGAGAGTTGGGACACTCGCATACAGAGTTGAATTACCGTCGAATCTGGCGGGAGTTCATAATGTGTTCCACGTATCCATGCTGCGGAAGTACATGTTGAATCCTTCGCATGTACTTAACTATGAGCCACTTCAGCTGACACCGCACCTATCTTTTGAGGAGAAACCCACTCAGATTTTGGACAGGCTGGAGAAGAGGCTCCGGAAAAAGGTGATCCAGATGGTCAAGGTCAAGTGGCTGAATCATTTCGAGGAGGAGGATACTTGGGAGACCGAGACCGAGACCGAGACCGAGAAGAGGAGTCGCTACCCGGAGTTATTCGGTACGTTCTAAATTTCGAGGACGAAATTTATTTAAGGGGGGAGAGTTGTAAGGTACAGGAATTTAATTCACGTAACTTGAATGCATGCAATCTAGGGATTTATTTAATTATGTGTTTAAATTATTTTTATGCATTTTATGCATAATTATAGCATGATATGATGTATTTCATGAAATTTTAAAAGTTCATACATTAGGGTTCCTAGATGCGTTTCGCGCTCGAACGAGGAACGAAGACCGAGGAATTATCAGGAAAATTATTTTTATTACATGATTAATTTTTATTAATTAATATAAGATGTTTTAAATAAATTTTTCAAGAAATGGGCTTTGTATGGTATTTTTATCCATCAGAGCATATTTTTAAGCGGTATGCAAATTTTATCGAAACAGAGGAATTTTTGAGGGTTCGGCTAATATTTTCAAGAGCTTACCAAAACAAAATATTTTTCGGGATTTTTTTGGGCTTAATGGGCCTACTATTAAGCTTATTGGATCTAAAACTCCTTTCTAAACTTTTATGTGACAATTGAGGCCCATTAACTTAATTTTAAATTTATATAATTATACCTAAACACTCCCCTTAACCTAATATATTTGGCATAGCCGACACCTCCCCCTCCACCATCAGTTTTCCTTCGGTTCAGCAGCTCCATTGCTTCAACTTTCGGCCAAGCTCATTTCTTCAAGAAAATAGTCTCCGGCGTTTCCCCGACGATCGCTTCTTCGACGTTCTTGAGTGGAATTCATTAAGGCACGCTTTGTATCACTTCTTTATGCCTCACACTCGTTTTATATACTGATGAATGTGTTTGTGCATGAAAACTTTTGATCCAATCATATGCATAAGGGATTTCAGATTTCATGTATTTTCTTGCAATTCATTTTTGTAGTTCACGTTTTTTCTGTATTTTCGTGCAAGGGATGCTGGTTCTTGATGCTAAGAGCTGTACTTGGTGTCAAGGGGTTGTCTTGGGGTTTAGAACCGTCGCTGGTCGCTGCAGGTTAAAGGGCCGAGAGAAATGTTTCAATGCGGGTGGCTCGGTTGTTGGGATAATAGCGTGCAGAGGTCATCTAGAAACGCAGGAACCTAGACGAGCCTTAGACCAGACCCTGGTGGGTCTGAGACAACACTTGAAAGGGCTCGGCACATGCTAGAACCACTTGATTTAGCAGACCGCACGCGTGGAGGAGAGGGGCTCAGGTGTGGGGACTTCGGCTTCTAGTGCTCGTTTCCGTCGTGTATGCTGTATGGGGCTAGTTCCTTGGGTTTGGTAGGTCCCTTAGGGTCTGGTCTAGGTCCTTGACGGCTTGGTATGTGGCTGGTGTGAGCTGGTGCGAGCCGAGGGGTGTTAGTAGTCGGGGGATGCATCGGGGTTTGATAAGAGAACTAGTTGAAATTTTACAGCAGCTTTGGGAGCTGGTTTTCATAAATTAGAGGCCTGAATTTTTGGGTTTTAGGACCTTTAGATGTTGTTAAGGCATGGTAAAGAGTTGCGAATTGGGTTTCCTAGGGGCAAAATGTTAATTTTGCACCCGTGGTGAGATTTTTGTCCCGGCACCGCCCTGAGCACAAATTTTACTATATTTTAAATTTTTATGCATCATGATCATGATTTTATAAGATTTTATGAAAATATATATTGCCTGCTTGGATTTAAAGAAAATTTCATTTGTGCATGATTTTTATAAGTGATGAATATGATGATGTTTTGAATGATGGGAATTTATAGGGTCCAAAATTAAGACGACGTAATCCAACTGCATGCAAATCTAGGAAATATGAAAAAGGATTAATTAAATGATTTAATTGCTTAAATTATTATGTGACATACATTATTATATGCTAAATAGGATTTTATTGTCATCATGCATTAAAATATATTTTTAAGGATTATTCAAGTTGCGATCGAGGAACGGAGACCGAGGGCTGAAAAATAGAAAATATTTTTATTAAATAATTGTTTTTAATTATTTAATATATGAACGATGCTTTTGCATATTTTTGAAAATAAGGAGTTTTGAAGTGATTTTATACGCCGAGACGTGGTGTTGGTTTTTCAACAAAAATGCAAACGTTTTGGCAACCCAACTAATAAATTTACAAACTTATTTAAACAAGACTATTTGAAATATTCTAATTAAATTCTTAATCAAGCATTAATGGGCCTAAATCTATGCTTAATAGGCCGAAAGACTTGTTAGTAAATTATTTAACTATATTATGTAAAACACACCTCAAACCCTACAATACCTACGCCTCACTTTTCAGAATTCTTGCACACCAAAACTCTCCCCAAATACACGAGCACAACCAAAACAATTGAAGAAAAAATTGAAAAGCTCAAGGAAAAGTTCAAGTCAAGGTCTTGCTCCATTCTTCGCAATCGTAAATGGTTTTTCGTGCGTTAAAAACGCAAAGGCACGCATAATCCTTCCCTTTCAAACATCAGCACACTATATTATGATTTTATGCTTGCTTTGTATGAAAATCAAGTAGCAAGTTAATTATTTTTGTTTTTTATTCATAAGCATGGTATTTAACTCTCTCTGACTGTCCATCTGTCTGAGGGTGGAAAGCTGTGCTAAACAAAAACTTCGTACCCATAGGCGAATGCAAACTCTTCCAAAATGAGGAAGTGAATCTAGGATCTCGGTCAGACACGATAGAAAAGGGAATACCATGAAGTCAGACTATCTCCCGGATATACAACTCTGCATACTGAATCATGGTGAAAGTCGTCTTAATAGGCAAGAAGTGCGCTGATTTGGTAAGACGATCTACAATCACCCAGATAGCATTTGATCCTCTGACTGCCTTCGGCAATCCGGTCACAAAGTCCATGGTAACATTCTCCCACTTCCACTCGGGAATGGGAAGAGGCTTGAGCAAACCTGCTGGTCTCTGATGCTCCGCCTTCACTAACTGACAAGTCAGACACTCGGATACAAAAAGTCTGATATCCTTCTTCATTCCTGGCCACCAGTACAACAGCTGCAGATCTTTGTACATCTTCGTACTCCCGGGGTGAATAGAGTACGGTGACATGTGGGCCTCTGATAAAATATCTGCTCGAATAGAATCACTGCTAGAAACCCATATCCTGTATCGATACCTGACAATACCGTCGCTAACTGTATACAAGACACTGCCCTTGGCCTCATCTCTCTGCTTCCACCTTGCCAACTTCTCATCTGCTGACTGCCCACTTCGAATACGGCCTAGAAGAGAGGATTGAATAGTCAAGGTAGATAGACGGGGAACTCTACCTCGAGGATAAGTCTCTAGATCGAACCTCTGCATCTCAGACTGAAGAGGTCTCTGAATTGTCAAATGAGTCATCACTGCGACTTTCCTGCTCAATGCATCCGCGACTACATTAGCTTTACTCGGGTGGTAGCTAATGTCACAGTTGTAATCCTTCACTAGCTCCAACCAACGCCTCTGACGCATGTTCAGCTCTTTCTGCGTAAAGCAATACTTGAGGCTCTTATGGTCAGTAAAGATCTGGCACTTCTCCCCGTACAAATAATTCCTCCAAATCTTCAAGGCAAAAACTACGGCTGCCACCTCTAGATCATGGGTAGGGTAGTTCTTCTCATGGGCTTTCAACTGTCGAGAAGCATACGCTCTCACCTTCCCATGCTGTATCAACACTGCGCCTAGACCGAGCTTCGAAGCATCGGTATACAGAACAAACTCACCGGGCCCTGACGGCATGGCCAATACTGGCGCTGAGATAAGAGCTTGCTTCAAAGTATCGAAGCTCTTCTGGCACTCCTCGCTCAACACAAATTTGACATTCTTCTTTGTCAATGATGTGAGTGGAACTGCGATGGAAGAGAATCCCTGAATAAACTTTCGATAATATCCTGCTAGTCCAAGAAAAATACTGATCTCAGATGCATACTGCGGCACAACCCAATCTTTGACTGCTGCAACTTTCGCTGGGTCTACCTCAATACCGCTGCTAGAAACAATGTGGCCTAAGAATGCCACCATCTCTAACCAGAATTCGCATTTACTGAACTTCGCGAATAGCTTATGCTTCTGCAAGGTCTGCAAAACTGTGGTAAGATGTTTGCCGTGCTCCTCGTGATTCTTCGAGTAGATGAGCATGTCGTCTATGAATACTATCACAAACTGATCAAAATACGGCTGAAATACGCGATACATGAGATCCATGAAGATCGCTGGCGCATTCGTCAAACCGAACGGCATCACAAGGAACTCTTAGTAGCCATAACGAGTCCTGAAAGCAGTCTTGAAAACATCAGTATCTTTCACCCTCAACTGGTGATAACCAGAACTCAGATTAATCTTGGAGAACACCGAAGCTCCCTGCAACTGATCAAATAAATCCTCAATTCGCGGCAGTGGGTACTTGTTCTTCACTGTGACCCTGTTCAACTCCCGGTACTCAATACAAAGCCGCATCGAACCATCCTTTTTCTTCACAAACAAGACTGGCGCGCCCCATGGCGAAAAACTCTAGCGAATGAACTCCTTGTCAAGAAGTTCCTGGATCTGCTTCTTCAGTTATGCCATCTCTGTCGGTGCTAATCGGTACGGTGCTTTTGAGATCGGTACCGTACTAGGCATAAGGTCAATAGAAAACTCCACCTCTCGCTCGGGTGGCATACCAGAGACGTCATCAGGAAACACGTCTAGAAAATCCCTAACAATTGGGACATCGGAGGCTGACTGACTGGGAGCCTCGGAGACGGATACAAAAGTCGCTAAAAATGCCCGACACCCTCTATGCATGAGCTTCCTAGCCTGGACACAAGGTATAATGCGCGGTAAAGGAAAGTACCTGTCTGGCTCGAATAAGAACTGCGTCATCCCAGGTGGTCGGACTAGAACAGATCTCCGCTGAAAGTCGATCAAAACTTTGTTCCTTAGTAGCCAGTCCATCCCCAGAATGATGTCAAACTCTGGTATCGGTAAGACAATCAGATCCGCATAAACGAGATTGCCATGAAGCTCGAGATCTATGTCTCGGATCATATTGGTAGCTGCCATCTCTTCACCAGAAGAAAATACTACTGAATAGGCTACATCTAGCCCAATGGTTTTGACCTTGAGAAAATTAGCAAAGACCTCCGAAATAAACGAGTGAATAGCCCCTGAATCTATCAAGGCTTTCGTAGCTGAGCCATATACAAAAATTCTCCCTGAAAGGTTGGAACATCAAGTTGAACCCAATAATCACAAGAACTAACTTATAGACATGCAAAGGCCAAAGGTTTTCTAACTTAAATTCCCAAAAATAATTCTGAGTAGATCATGCAATCCTAACGAAATTCTAAGTTCACAATATTAATCCCAATTCCCAAAACCTTGAATTCTAATTATTAACTTAAAGCGTTAAGTTACCTGTCATAAGCATGGTCTCCGGGTTCGTCTCTGTCGCATGAAGGGCAAAAACTCTGCCTTAGTTAGGCAGATTCTTCTAAGGGCACTGCTGCAGCAAGTGGTCTGGGCTACCACACTTATAACACTTCCCTGAGCCATACATACATGCTCCAGGATGGCGGCGTGTGCACTTGGGACAGACTGGGTGCTCAAAGGTCATCGGGACTCCGCGTCCCTGCTGCCGCTGCTGCGGTCCTCTTTTTCTGGGCGGGCCGTGATGAGGCCTCTTATGCTGCTGCTGCTGCTGCTGAGGAGGAGGGCAGTGTGGTACTGGAACTGGTCGCTTACCCTGGCGATCCCTCTCAATGTAAATCTGATCTTGCTCTGCAGCAAGAGCTCTGGAAACAGCGACTTCAAAGGTAGTAGGGCTAGCCACCCTAACATCTCGGCGCAAGACCTGCCATAGTCCATCTAGAAAGTGCCTCAGCTTGGCACTCGCATCATTCGCAATCAGGGGCACAAAATGGCAGCCCCTCTCAAACTTACGGATATACTCCGTAACCGTCAGATCTCCCTGCCTCAGGGTCATGAACTCCCTGGTCAATCTAGAACGCACTTCGTCAGTAAAATATTTGGAGTAAAATACCTCCGTGAAGCGCGTCCAGCTCAAAGTAGCCAAGTTCAGGCCTACTGATGCTCCTTCCCACCATAAGCGGGCATCTCCTCCGAATAAATAGGTGGCGCAACGAACTCTGTCCGCATCCCCAAGCTCCATAAACTCAAAGATAACCTTGAGGGACTTGATCCAGCCCTCGGCAATCATAAGATCTGTCGTCCCTGAAAATTCCTTCGGACGCATCTTCATAAACCTCTCATAAGTAGCCTCGGGCCCTGTCGGCCTGGCTACCACAGCATTGTTCCCCGCAAACTGTGCGAAGAACTGAGTCATCCCAGCTAGCATCTGGGCATTCATATCTGGTGGAGGGGGTGGAGGTCCATTCCTCTCCTGCCACTGATTCTCACTGTCCTCGTGACGAGGCTCATCATCTCTCGCGCGCTCAAGGATACGTCTAGGAGGCATACTGTTCCATACATAATCCATACGTAACTAACATGCCTAATCTCCATTATTTCTTTAAATTTAAATAAATACTGCATGATTAAAATCTTGACGTAAAACATTTCATGAAAACATGCTGTTAAAATATTTCATGCTTTAAACAAAATGCATAAATGTAAAACTTACAGACCGAAGACGTGATTTCGCGAGCTTCTCGAGGTCAGTAGTTGTATAACCCTTTACAAGAACATAGGCTCTGATACAAACTGTAAAGGCCCGTGTTTCGTATTTGAAAATTTGCGGAATAATTTAAAAAAAATTTCTCTTTAATTAAATAAAAAGTCTCATTCATAAAATGAACTGATAAAAATGGTTCAACGTTTAAAGTAGCAGCAGAAGTAAATATTTGTTTTAAAGTAACAACTAAAAAAAAATTTCAACAAAATAAAAACTGAGTTTGGAATAAAAATAGTAAGTGCTGAAAATGAGGTCATCGGTTTCCTACTACTGCCGACCCACGATGGCTCACTGGTCCCCGCCCTCGGTCCCGACCTCATCAGTACCTACAGCAATCAAGTCTAGTGAGTCTAAAGACTCAGCATGCATATATCGTAAATAACAAGTACATATATCATAAAATTTCATGCCATGTAAAGATATCATGTCGTGAAATGTAACGTGGAAATATCGTGTCATAAAGCGTATCATGAAAATCGTGTCATGAATAATTATAAATACGTGCATAACTGAACTGAAAATTGTAAGTGAAATGTTTGCTCCGTAGAGCCCTGTCAGGAAATAGCATGTAATAATTTTCTGTTGAGATTATGTTCTACGCAAATGGCCCATGAACTGAACTGAATCGCCTGATCAGACTAAACCACAGTATATTGGGCGGTAGAGATCATCACAGCCCTTGGACTGGATATCCGTAACAATAAATGAACATGAACCGGTTAGTGACCACCGGGTGAGGTAATAATCCCATGATAAGCTGCAATCCCATGATAGTGAGGTGGCCACAAGCAATATCGCGTAAATATCAAAAATGAATATTTTATATTTTTATGCACGTAATATAATTAAATAACATAATTAAACATCTTGTATTAATTTACCAAATGTGTTTGATCTTTCCCAGGCTCGCTGCGCCCTAATTCTAACATGAAAAATATGCAATTGATTTAACTTGACGAAAACTTCGTAATTGAACCCAAAAACGAGACAATTACGCTCAACGACTTAGTATTTAACCATGACTCCGTGTCAACCCGAACCAACACCAAACCATCATTTAGTCATGATTAAATTACACCTAAAATGATGAAATAATGCTCCTAAAGTTGTACAAGTCAAAATTTTGGTGAATGGAGGCCAAAACATGAAACGCTCTTTCGAGAGTCACTTTGGCATATTGCACCGTAAATTCTCGTACAACCTCTAAACTTGACCGAATCATGAACGGCCAAAAACATGACCTTCCTAACTCGATGAGGTACTGTCCAGTCTAAGGCCATAGGCTAAAAGCCAACCAAAGACTCGAAACACACCTCTGAACCGTAGGTACAGTTGCTGTAAAAAATACAGCAGCTGTTGGTGCGTTTCCTTGTGTCGTTTTCGGGACTATTGGCCATTGGGGCTTGAACCACCAACCAGAGTTTCTTACCAACATCCAAGGTGTGGTTTGAACCATGGCTAAGGACCCTAGGCCAGCCAAAATTCGAACAACACCAGCAACAACTCAAAGCTCCCACCCGAGAATGCATATGCACGCGTGGGGTGTCTCGCTTGTTCTTGCTGTCACGGACCATTCCAGTGGTCATTTGATTGACCATGGCATGATCTAGACATCAAGAGGTATGGTGTGAACCATGGCTAAGGGCCAAGAGCCAGCCAAGATTCACACCAACACCATAAAGCCGAAGTTACACGTGCAGAAAATGAAGGAGATGGAAGGGGCTGTTCTTATTTTATTTGAAAACCGATGCAACCATGGACCAAGCCTTGATAGGCCAACTTGGTCTCGTCTTAGACATAACAAAGAGATGTTCTAACCATGGCTATAGCCATTAGGGCAGCCAAGATCAGAAACATCACCCTTGACAGCAAACTGAAAATCAAAACTCAATATGACACTAAGGGGGGGGGGGGGGGGGGGGGGGGGGGAGAGAGTTGCTGTCATTACTCAATTCCAACATGCATGTGGCTTGAACTAATGGACCAACATGGTCTTGACACACCCTAGTACGTGCCTAGGTGCAGCCTTGGGAGCCTAGGGTCGAGCCAACCACCTGAACCAACACAAACATGGAACCCGTGAAGGCACAAAGGAAACCATAAAATTCTGTACATAATTTTCGAAAGGTGCTGCTGAAATTTTCGGTTCTTGCTTCATAAACTCATGATCATGAAATGTTTAAAATCATATTATGGCTTGATTGAAGAGTGAAAGAAAAATATAGACATACCTGGAAATCGTTTGAAAGGAAAACGAATTAATACGACGATACGGCGCGATGGAGACGGAGTTGTTTCACTTTCTTGTTTTTCTTTCTTGTTTTCTCCCTAGCAAATCTCGATTTTCTCTACTGAAATTGCTCTGAATTTTCAAAAATGGAGAGGGAGAGAATGGCTAGGAATGAGGGGAAAGTTTGCAAGATAAAAGGGAGAAATGAATCTTGCTATCTTCTTAGTTTGTGAGATAAGGAATGATTTGATATCAAAAGATTTTTGAGGGATAATCAAGGGTGCACATGGTCAAATTTTTGGTCTAGGAACAAAGAGAAAATTGCTTAATTATTTAATTGTTGGTGATTTAAAAATGGGAGAAATTATCTACCTAGAAAAGATTAAGGAAAGATAACAAAGAATGAGTTGTCAAACAAATTTAAATCTTTTAAAGGAAGGGATGACGGAATTTTTGTGGTAAATGGAGATGGAATATTGCTAGATAAAAAAGGTAGAAATATTGCTTAAATGTTAATTAGTGGTGAATAAATATTAGGGGATTATCTAATAAGAAAAATATTAGGAAAGAATCAAAAGAATGGATTGTCAAATATTTTTAAGTCTAGAAGGGAGAGGGGACGATTTTTATCTAGTTAAATGAGGTAGGAAAATTGCTTAATTATTAATTATTGAAGATTTAAAGTTGAAGGAATTATCTATGCCAAGAAGGGATAAAGAAAGATACCCAAAATTGTGAGTTGACAAATTTAATTCCTACAAAAAATTAAATGGCCGAAAATTATAATAAAATGGAAGAAAAAATATTTCTTAAATCTTGTATTTTAGTTCTTTAGAGATTTTTCTACCCATTAAATAGTTTAGTGAATTAATAAATTAATTAAGGGATAACATTATCTTGCATGCATCACTAAATCTATAAATTAAATTACTAACATGTTAAATTGAAATTTCTTAATTAAAATAAGTCTAGATTAACTTATCTCAATTGGTCACATATATTAATTTAGGCTTTTAAATTAATTATTGGACATAAAAGAACTTATTTACTACTTATCTCAAATTAATTAAATAAATCCTTAAACCTTCTTTCACATTAAATAAATTATTATTTGTCTTAAATTAAATTTAGGAATATTTTCTTATCATTAAATTTTTATCTTAAAACTCCAACTCCGGTCCGACTTCGCTTATTTAACTTAAAAGATAAAACTAAACTTATGCGATTAAAATGAATAATCATGACCAAACAACTTTAAAATACCTTAAATAATAAAGAAATCATTTTTAATTTAAAATACTAGAAATTATGCATGGTTTATACGTAGTCTGATTTACGGGTTCTACACTTGTTGTCTTCATCGATGCGAAGTCGAACAATGAGCTCTTCAACGTTCATCCCCTTGCACTTGTGTTTCAAATAGTTTTTGAAATCCTTCCAAGATGAAGGTAGTTTGTTGGAACATTTCATGTTCGCAATCTTGATTTTGATCTTAACAAAACTTGTCATTTTGTTTCTAATGATTTATCGTAGTGCGCAGGATACTGAAACTGATCAGAATTCGAACTTGTAACGCCCCGAAAATTTGAAAGTCCACGCGAATCACATGCATACAAGTTATTAAATTCCTTGTGTATTTCAAATATTTGCAAAAATTAATTATGTTGTGCATGTTGACATGTTTAAAATATACTTTTCTGCATGGTTGCATTAAAATGTATTTTTAAAGGTTATTGAGTTGCGATCGAGAAACGGAGACCGAGGGCTGAAAATTAGAAAATGTTTTTTATTGTTAATTTTTTTTAATTATTTAAAATATGATTGATGCTTTTTCTTATTTTTGGAAATAAGGAGTTTTGAGGTGATTTTATGCGCCGTGACGTAATTTTTATCGGTGTTGGATTTTCAACAAAAATACGAACGTTTCGACAACCCGGATAATAATTTCACAAACTATATTAAGCAAAATATTTTAATTATGCACTAATGGACTTAATGGGCCTAATTAACCTTATTAATGGGCCTAAGCTATCATTAGTATTATAATTATTATTTAAAGTACTAACCACCCCCATTAAACCTAAAAACTCACACGCCCACCACCCTTTTACAATTCAAACTCCTTCTACACTCAGACTCACGGCACACACACAAAATATCAAGGGAAAAGCATCAAAATTCTTCAAGGTTTTCAAGGGTTCTTCAAGTCATCGTCTTCGTGCCATCGTTCTTCGATTCGTCAACGTTTATTCGTTCGTTAAAAATGCAAAGGCACGCCATATTCTTTCTTTCACTAATCTATCACACCATATTATTTATTTAATTGATTTTTTGCATGAAAAAAAGTGCATCTTGAAACAATTTCGTTTTTGTGTCATATGTTAATTTTAAGGCTTGAATATGATGCAAAAATCATTTTTATTATATTGTTAAGGGGCTGTCATGATTAGGGCATTGATCAAGGTTGCTTTTACACGAGTTAGGGTCCTAGAATACACACGAAAACAGGCTACACGCACAAAGGAACAAGCTGCAACCATTTTGCTATTATGTGTGTGAAGGGCTCGGGTTTAGGGGTGTATGGCTGCATGGCTTGGCTTGGGTCACGGCTGGGGCCTGGTTCGGCTCGGGGAATGAGTCCTAGCCATGCTAGGACTCGAGGGTCACGGCTGGGGAAGAGTTCTAGCAAGCTAGGACTCCACCCGAGAGCCAACAAGAAGTAATGCAGGTTCGCAGCTTGCGTAGGGAAGAAGAGGCTCGGCCAGGGGGCTTGGGCTAGGTTAGGTTGACTCACTAGGGTCATAAGAGAGTGCACAAGGGGCTGGTTCAAGGTCTAGGTCGGTTGGCTAGGTCTTAGGCGCTGATCGAAGAGTCCATGGCAACTAGGAGTTCTCGGCCACTTCATGCAGTTGGTTTTGTGGTCGGTTTTGGGGCTAGGGTCAGGTTCCATTGGTTCTAAGGGTTCAGGAGGGCTCCTGAAGGGGCTGGTCAAGGTTCGGCTCGGGGTGGTCCGGGCTCGGCTCGAGAAAAACTAACCTGGCTTGAAGGGTAAGCATAGGGGTCTATTAGGGTTTGTCCTTTGGAAATTAATTCGAAACATGGCTCACGGGGGTCGAGTAATGGTTCACGAGGTCTAAAATAATATAAAATGTCTAAGTTTTTAATATGAGAATTTTATATTAAAGTTTGGTTTAATTCGGGATTAAAACACATTAATACGTTATATTTAAATATTAATTTAAAATTCCTCGATTTAAGCTAAATAAAAATATGTAAAAATTAATGTAAGTTTAAATAATTATTTGGGATGTTCTAGAGTCGACAGAATTAAGAAAATGTCAAAAAAGTGAAATTTTACGTCGAGGGGTAAAACAGTAATTTTACAACCGAAAATTAGTAAACGTTATGGCAGTGTCCTGAATGCTGTTTTATATGCTAATATGATTTTTTTAAATGTTTATGAATTTTATATGTTAAAATATGTATTTTAATTATTTATGGATTTAATATGTTAAAATGTTTATGTTTATGGATTTTTATGATTTAATATGTCAAAATTTTATTTTAAATGTTTATGAAACTTTATATGTTAAAACATTTATTTTAAAATGTTTATGGATTTTTATATGTTAAAATGTTTATTTTAAAATGTTTATGGAATTGTTATGATTTAATTTGTTAAAATGTTCATTTTTAATGTTTATGGATTTTTATACGTTAAAAAGTTTATTTTAAATTTTTATGGATTTTATGATGAAACGATAACGTTAAAAGAAAAGTTACATGCTTGATTTAAAATAAAAACGTTATATGCATGTTTAATTTTATAAAGTGATGAGAATACGAAACATTGAAGGAAGTGAAGTAATTGTGACTATTATGATGATATGATGATAGGGTTTTTTTATAAATAATTTAAAAATATAAATTTATTTCAAAAATAATTTTAAAAAAAATTCACATATAATTTAATCCGTGCTGACGAAGCACGGACGCTGCTCCAAATTGGCACAGATGCCTCCACGTGTCTCATCTCCTTCCTTCATACCCCTTAACCCTCCGCCTGTCTCTTCTCTTTTCATTATCTCCTACTTCCACCTTCTTTTCTCTTCCATTTTCATTTCTCCATTTCTCTGTCTATCGCAATTTCTCCCTTCGTCACCGAACAAGTTTTGAGATCGTTGCTTACCGTAGAACGAAGTTTAGAAGATCGACAATTTATTTCAGAATGACAGATAATCGAGGTCCAGAAGATCCCAGTGTCCTCTATTTACAAGCGACGCATATGTCATCAACAATTTCTTCATTAACCGTTGATGATATTGTCAAAGTGAAGATGTCAGACAATTTGATTTAGAAGTTATACACTGATAATTATATACAAAATCGTGTACTTGCATATTTAAATCATATGAGTTTCTATGGAGTTTTAGAATGTGGCTCACAAGTTTTTGATAATCATTTAATTAATGCTCTTGTTGAACATTGGCGACGCGAGACACACACATTTCATTTTACATGTGATGAAGCAACAGTCACGTTACAAGATGTTTCAATAATATAGGGTCTAAAAATTCATGGTGAAGAAGTCACTGTAATAGATGTGTTACATAAAGTTGAGGAATGACAACACATCTCTTTGGATTCGTTTGGATTTGTGCCATCATCAAAATATTTGAAAGGTGGTCATTTGTCTATGACTGCACTACACGATCATTGCATCTATAACCTTGTTAATGATGATACTTCAGAAGTAGATGTTGTGAAATATACCTGTTGTGTAGCGTTAATGATTATTGGAGGAATAATCACTATAAGAAAATATATAATCAAAACACTCATACGACAACGGTTTTTAATAAAACCGTTGTTTTTTTTCTTTTAACAACGGTTTTAACACAAACCGTTATCATAGACTAAAAAACCCACTTATAGACAACGGTTTTTTAAAAACCGTTTTCTATGAGCGTGTTTTTTTTGGGCTTCGACAATGGTTTTTTAAAATCGTTGTCTAAGAGCGTTTTTTTTTTGAGCTACCACAACGGTTTTAAACACCATTGTGTATGAGCGTTTTTTCTTAGAGCGTTTTTTTGAGCTACAACAACGATTTTAAGCACCGCTGTGCATGAGCGTTTTTTTAGGCTACAACAACGGTTTTTAAAAACCGTTGTCTATGAGCGTGCTTTTTTGGGCTACAACAACGGTTTTTAAAAAACTGTTGTCTATATGTGTTTTTGTCAAGGGTCAAAGACAACGATTTGTGTAAAACGTTGTCTTTCAGCTGGTTTTTTTAGAACTATGACAACGGTGTTTTAAAACGTTGTCGTTTTTTAGTGTTTTATTTAGTTAACGACAACGGTTTTTGAAAAACTATTGTCGTTGTTCTAATTTTTTTAAAAATAATTTGTAGAATTGTAACATAATACGCACACTTGTAATAAATGAGAGAAGAAAAGAAAACCCCAAACCATTCCCGCCTACGTCACCCTCTTTCCCTCTCAACCCGACGCCGCCGCTTCTCACCGCCAAGGAAGACCGGCCGACCACCGTGTATAAAACACTCGACCGAAGAGCTGTAGAGTCAACACGCTGAAAATTCCATTTTTCGATGTTTGAATCACCGTGGTGAGTCGTCCATGCTAGGCCGAGGTTAATCACCGAAAATATTTAGGAGCTTACTTCGGTCCCAGTCACTGCTCCTGGCCATGTTTGATTTCCAAGTTTTATTTTTGATTTTCCATTTCTAATCTCGAAGTCTGAAGCTTTTAACGGATTTGTCAAGGTAAGCCCGTTTCAGTCACAGGATTACATTTTCAGTATTTTTAGAAAAAAATTCCGTTCATAAATATGGAATATTGACCTCATTTTTGTTTTCTACCAGAAAAAGAAATGGGTGGGTGTTTCAGCAAAAACAAATATACAAACCCCGATACCAATGGCTATAGATCAGGAAGAACAACTTCGTTTCTTGTTTTTTTTCACCTTTTTTAATTCCTGGAATTGAGTCCCATTTCCAAGTTATAGTTTTTGTTTTTTGCACTGAATGACATTTAGTCTAAGATTTCGCTGTGAAGAATTGGCTTTAGACTCAAAATTCCTCCTTGAGTCCCATTTTAATCGAGACTGTTGTTTGGTGGAGAAAACCACCCCTATATTCTGTGTCAGTGTAAGTGCAGATCTTGTGCAAGTGTATATGTAGAGATTTGAATGGTTTTTTTGGTAAAGTTGGAATCATTATTCGAGTGTGATTCCAAAGCTTCTTATTTGGTGGAGAAAACCACCTTTTAATTTTCGTAGTGGTAAACATTATACGTTATCGAAAAATTAATTAATTTTCGAAGAACTAAATTTAGATTTCCCCAGTTTCTTACTCACACATAAAATAGGTAAAAATTCAAAATGGATGTTATTTTATTTTTTGGCACCATGCTTGGCTTTTCAAGTGTGATTTTAAAGCTTTATCCGAACTAAATGTCCTGAAAGTGAATTTTTAGCGTTTCAACCTACTAGATTTGTTCATGAGAATGTTTTACAATTGCGAGAAAATGTGCCTGTTGCAGGTCTTGCAGGAATGTTAACTACTTCCAGCGCCGTTAGGTGTATGCTGATCTGGGAAGTTCGCAGGAGTCTTATTAGCTTACTTTGGGTAAGGAGTAGCTACCTGAATTCAACCATTAACCAACTTATATAATATAAATATAAAGTTTAAAACAATTTTTGGTGTTTGTAACAAAATTCTCTTTATGTATACATGTGTGTGTGTATGTATATGTTAAAAAGATAGGTTATCGATAAAAGATTCTTTTATATTATTTAAAATGGTTTTGAAGGGATTGGGCTCATTGTTAGCTGAGTAGTTGTACCAAGAATGGATGTCAAAAGATAGGTTCTCACGTGAATTTGATGTTAGAGTAGTCTTTCATATAGTTTGCACTAAAAAATGCTATCCATTCTGATGTAACACCTTGTGCATGTGCAAGATGTGGTAATCTAAGGAAGAAAAATGTTGAAACTATTAGGGCACATTTGTATTGTAATGGTATGGATTTGACATATCATACATGGGTATGGCATGGGGAAAGATCTACGAAAGGGAACTCGAAGAATGATAATGATCGAGTAGGACGAGATGAACACAAATAATTTAGTGAGGAACCCATATATATGGTGCATTGTGTATATGAAAGTTATGCTGAGAATCCAAGCCAATTCAATAAGCTACTTGAAGATGCAGATAAACCTTTATATCCTGGATGTGCTAAATTCACAAAGTTATCTGCAGTTGTGAAATTATTTAACTTGAAGGCAAAATACAGTTGGAGTGATAAAAGTTTCACTGATCTATTTATTTTGTTTGGAGAAATGCTTCCAGATCACAATGAATTGACTTCATCTTTGTATGATGTAAAGAAAAGCTTACGTGCATTAGGGATAGACTATGTGAAAATTCATGCTTGTCCTAATGATTGTATCTTATACCGGAAGGAGTATGAAGATTTTGGAAATTGCCCTACTTTCGGGACGTCAAGGTGAAAGTTGGGCAACAAATCGAAGATAAAAGAAGGAATTCCTGCTAAGGACTTGTGGGATTTCCCACCTATTCCAAGATTTCAAAGAATGTTTTGGAATAAGGTGATATCCTAGGAGTTAACTTGGTATGCTAATAAAAGAATTCGTGATGGATACTTGCGTGGTTTGGGAATTTAGAAAGCTTAAAATTGGTTATCATGATGATGATACAATTCATGAATCGAGCAAGAGATTAGGACATCTTGCATTGATTGGGAAGGGCAAAGAAAAAATTGCATCTACTTCTACTGACAAGAGTTTTGATGGAAAGGAAATGTTGGAATCTACAGACACTTAAACAACAAGAACATCTAGAGGTCATGCACATCTAGACAAGCTTTCTATGCAGAGGGTTCAGAGAATTCGAAAGGAAGTAAGATTCAATCTACTTGGACAACCAGTAGGAGAAGCTGCTGCTGAAATGCAGAGTTATATTGGTGTGCTTGCTCGAGAAAAAATTAAGATAACTTACAAGACATGGAAGCAAGTTCCAAGGGAAGTTAAAGAATTGATATGAGAATCTATTAATGTAAGTTCTATTGTTTTTTCACAATTAATATTCATATTGTTTATATATATTTTATGTTATGTCATTCTTTTTAATGTACTTCCAATTTTGAAGTTTTACAGTTGACGTTTGATGTTCCCCTAAGCTGGAAAAAGGGATGTTTAAGTTCGGAAAATAATAAGTGGAGTCAATTTAAATTACATCTCACTCAAACGTTCATTTCGAACAAGGTTGATAAACCAGAGGAGTTGGATCAACCACCTACTGGTTATGGTTTTGTATGACATGAGTGGATTTCTTTTGTCATGACTCGCATGTTTGATAAATTCATTGTAAGTATCTTTTTTTGTTTTTTGAAAATAAGTCCACCATGAAGTATTTGACGAATTAAAAAAAATTTGATATGTCTAATTCTTAACTTGACTAGGAACTAAGTGATCAACAGAAGGAAAGAAGGAAGAAGAACACATACCCTCATCGCCTTGCTCGTAAGGGATATGCATAATTTTCTGAATAAATAGTAAGTATATTTCAACATTTGTGTCGTCAAAGAAGTGGCTGTATCTTTCCTTCGCATGAATACCTGTAACATGGTTGGCTGTTTTTTTTTTCCCTAGCATGTGATATATATCATTGCATTTGCTGTTTTTATTTCAACAATTAACCTATTTGACAAATATCATTTGATTGTTCTTGTATGTAGGCAAGTGAATTGTGTGACGATGATGATATCAATAGAGCGTTTATTTGGAAAAAAAGGGCAAGTGAATAAAGAAGGGGATTTTGATGGCCATTAGTTGCAAATAACAGTAGAAAAGATTGTGAGAAAACTATACATAAAATAAATTATTTTATTTTAATGAAACCTTTTAAAGTAATTAATATTTTCAAGTGGATGACAGGATGATTACATACAACAAAAGCGTGAGGGGAAACTTGAAATAAAAGGGATAAAAAAGGATATTATCACGAAAGCACTCAATTCAGATGAACATGGTGGACGTGTGAGAGCTGTTGGAGGTCACATCACTACAACATTATATTTCAATGTTGGTAGAAGTTTGAAGACTGAGGGTGTTGATAGAGAGCTAAGGATTGAGCAAAAGAAAGAGTTGATAGAGGCTAGAAAATTAATTCAAGAGCAAGATACACGCATTCAAAAGCTTGAAGCAATTGTCTAAAAAATGGTGCATGGGACAGTGAGATTGATGACAAAAGAAGTTGCTCGGTAAAATTGCATCAAGTGATTGCAAGTGAAATGAAAATCGACAAGTTTTTCCCCAGTTATGAAGATTTGAATGATGTCGAAATGAAAGTTGGGGAAAAATCTGTTGTAATATCCAATCATTTTTTATCATTTTATTGTATATGATGTTATTCCTTGGTATGGTGTTTAAGAATATTGTATGGTATGGTAATAGTTATGTTCATTGGAATGGTAATGGTAAGATTATGGTTGTCGTGCTGGTATATGTTTTGTAGTTGTTGATGGTTTGTGGAGATGGATGTTTAGTTGGAATTGGAAGAAGATTGATTTTAGGTGGATTGGTGATGATTTTCAGGTGTAGGGGCAGTGCCGCAGCGCTGGAGGGGAAGCGCTGCTGGTCTTTGTTTGGTGCAGGCGCCGCGGCGCTAGTCGGGGCGAAATTGCTACTTGGAAAATGCGATTTTTGAGGGAATGAAAGGCTTTTATATCCCATAACTAGAGACTTCTACTCATTTCTTCCTTCCCCCTCTTTTCTATCGGTTCAAGTTCTTTCTCTATAAGATTTCTCTCCTTCATCTCTTCACCTCAAGTTCAAGGATTCTAGTAATTTCTTAGTTTCTTCCACCTTAAGTTCCAAGCTCCAAGGTAAGGATTCTATATTTTTGGAATTTAGAAGGGTTTCAGAAGTTGAAGGTTTATGTTGGTGAAGGTTTATGTTGGTTTGGTTAAATTCTATGATTAATGGTTGTTTATGTGCATATAGTTGTAGGAATTCAATTGAGATCATCATAGCAATTGTGTGCTTCTTGGGTTGTAAGTAGAGGCTCTCCTTCTTTGCTGACATGATAAATATATGTACAAAGCCATGTTTATTTATGTCTAGCTCCTTCCCTTGATATATTTTTGATATATGTATTGCTATATGTTCATTTGATAAAAGAATCCCATTGAATTCATTGACAAAGGAGCTAGCAATTCGTTGTACCTACCAAGTGTTTGTTAAATTGTCTCAATGAAATTTCTATGATTAAAGTAAAGGGTTGATAGTATTTACATGCATGTCATTGGCCAATTTCATGATGAATGTGTATCTCTCATAGTTTTGATATTTATATCAAAGAGATACTAGTACATGGTCACAGGTCACAGAGCTCTCAATTCATTTCTTTAATTCATGTCAAGAGATACCATCTATATTACATTGATATTCAATGTTCATTGGAGATGGTATTATATAGTTTTCATTGCCATAGCCATGTTATTCAAGCTAAGAATATGTATATGTATTTGTTATTGAAGCTTTCTACTTACTGAGTTATATCTCATTCCAGTTAATATCATGTGATGCAGTTGACAAGAAAGATTGAAATGGATTGTCAAAGGCGGAAGAAGTCATATTGCAAGATAAAGGGGAAGCATTGTCATGTAAACTTATTTTGGTGTGGTGATACATTAACAATCTTAAGTATCATGTATTTTTTAAAATGAATTAAGAAAATTGGTGGTAGCTTTTGAATTTATTTTTACAATAGTTTGTGAATGATTATGTTTAAAAGTTTGCAAATTTTATAATGTAAATAGTATTTTATGTTTCCCCTTTAAATTGTAAGGCTTCTGCGCATTTTATTCTTTAAAGTTTATTGTCATGGGAGTTGGCGTGTTTCAATTGGTATCAGAGAAAGTTTATTCGGACCATATATGACTTCTTCTACCTAGGACAATCCGGTATGTTTTCGATCCTGTATCTATTGATTTTAACATTGAGAAATGATTCTATTTCATTGCCATTGACACCTCTTTGTTTCCTAGCTATGTTAAAGTGAACCCCATGTGTTGGAAATGCCTCCCAAAACTTATAAATGTGGTCAAGTATTTATTGTACTATATATATTTGTAAACACTAAATCAAGGTTCCCACTTTAAATGGTTGGTAAAACCAAACTGACATTTAAATGGTACCAAGAATTTAATATTATAATATATTCATATATAATAATTCAATGCATCCACTTTAAATGGTTGATAATAACAAACAAACATTTAAATGGTTCCAAAAATTTAGTGTAACATACAACAACAATAAATCAAAACTCTCACTTATAAGTAGGGTATAAAAATGTTTAAAAAAATAAATATAACATAAACAATAAATAATGATTAAATAATATAAAACATAGATTCTTACCTTTTAATAACCTTATTATCATGCCAATAGTTTCACCTTATCATCTCAACTTTAGGAAGTTAGCTATTCATTTGTGGGGCCCCGGGTCCGATATCTAATACTAATAACTATAATTGTCACACACCAAATGATTGAGTAAAATACATAATTTGTTGTTCACAAGCTTACATAAACATCGTCAAAATAATTTAATTGTCTCAAATGTTTGAAATATAAATTTTTAACATGCCAACATGAAGTAGTGAACCAAAGAATCCAAACATCATCACATAGCTCCTAAGACCCGAGAATCCCACTCTAACTCGTATCTCCTCGCCTAGAGCTGGATTCTGGCATCCCAAGCCTCGCCTCACCTACCGTCAAGCACATGAAAACAAGAGGTACCGGACATGCCGGTGAGTATAAACCCAGTATGATTCAATCAATCACAAATGAGAGTTAAATTTTCAAATATTTCATATAAATTCATAAAGATGCAATATAATGCAATGCATGATCAGAAGCTGTGGGCTATCAATAAATCTCAAGATCAAGTGAATCATCTGGTCATAGGGTACCCAAGGGAATAGAATCACCCAGCAACATCCACCGACTCATCCGCTCGGGGTGGGGTGCTGTGTTCTACAATCCCAGGACTATGGTGCGCCTATAGAGAGTGTTCAGGCCATAGCAGCGACCTCCGCATACACTATGCCAACTCAACTATAGCCCCATACGTCCAACAAATCAGTATATCAAGGCGACATCCGCCATATCAAATCTGAATCAACAAGTGGCTCAATATGCAATGTCATGATGCAAATCAATATCATCATCTCGATATCATAATCAACTCATCTCAATACAACAATCATCATCAAATCACCAATAGTTCATCAAGCCATAGAGTTTTCAATTTAAAATAAAAATGATATTTTTACCTCGTATGTTATCGACCGTAACATACCTTTCAAATATTACCAAAAGAAGATAGAAATGTGTAGATGAGAAGTCTTGAACCTTTGAATTCTACTATAACTCAAGGACTTTGATCATCTATCAAAACAGAGTAATTTCTGTTCAAAATTCATAATTAGTTCAATACTGCTTTGAATCAAGATCCGTAAATTTCTTAACCTTAATATGCCATAAAAACATTCATTGAATCATTTCATCAAACACATAGCATGTGTGCTAAAGAAATTAGCTCCTATACTTTGCCATTGGCTTCAATTCCATTTTAAATTCAAACCAACACAATTTTAACATCTCCAACATCTCAAATATCAACACAAATATCAATTCTAAACTTCATCCCATTTCCAAACTTGAATAAAAATATAACATACTTACACCATCTTCAAGATCTTGGAGAGAGGATCACAAATCTAACTTCTTTTCATAATTTCCTTGAACAAATCTCCCATAGATTGAAGAAGAAATTAAAAGATGAAAGGAAAAATGAAGAACCCTAGCTCTAAACCGATAGAGTAGGAAAAAGTGAAGAGAAAATGATACAAAAATCATTCCCCAATCAAATATATACCATCCAAACCTCAAAACACGTTTTTTGTACAAGTGCTGGGCGCTATGGCGCGTGATTTTGGCGCAGCCGCGCGCCCCTTGCTGCCCAAACACCAAAATTTCAGCACTGCGCGCGGTAGGGCGCCGGATCCTGCGTAGGGGCGCGCAGTATTCTGCCAAGAACACATTTTTAACTTCAGAATTTGCGAAAGTGGTAAACTACAATGTTGTAGCCCTATGTCTTGGCTTGCATCTCCAATTGGCCTCATGTCATTTGGAGGTCTGAGTAAAACGTTATGCTGAATCTCCCAACATGTGTCATTGTAGGAACGACGATACGCACGACACACTTCGAGGCGCTTTTGGCTCTTCTTCTCTAATGATTTGAACAAAACTCAAAACATGAAAGTTATAGCCTTATGTCATATATTTCTAATGGAAGTAGCCTCACATCAATTGGATCAATAAACAAAACATTATGCTAAAAACCACAACTACTGCCACATTTTTCATACCGTTTCTGCACTTCCATCACCTATTTAGCGCAAATTCAACTTTTGATTCTACCCATCAATTATCTATTCCATTATATAACATTCATTACCATTTATACCATAACATAAAGTTATAAACCATCACAACTAATGCCACAATATTTCAAAATTTGGGCATTACATCATTATTCAAAGTGTAAAACTTTTAATATGAAATTAACATGCTAATTGTATTTAAATGAAGAAATAAAGGCAAAATATAGAGAAAAATATTATGAACTCAAAGGTTTGTTCATAGAATGAGGGATATCTCAATACATTACAATGCACCCCTATTTATAGCCAAATTTGGGGAGACAACCACAAATAAAATATTATTTTTTTACACATAAGTCTTCATTGGTGTTCCAAGATATTATATTATATTACACATCACTTTTGAAAATCTTCTTCTCCGAATTTGCTTCTTCACATAAAAGGAAACATGTGGATAATTGAGTTGTCTAGTTGTGGTATTTTTTTCAAACCATTTGACCAAATAATTTGAGAGATATGGTCAAAATACTAGAGCATGGTAAAACTGCCACTCCTTTGGTAACTTTATTTGTATCTTAATTTGATCCCAATTGTGAGAGGATTTTTATCTCATGCCTGTCAACAATATTGTAGATATTATAATCAACTTTCTACAGGTCCAAGAATCATCTTAATCCCATTTGCAACGTCAAGTTTATTCTTGTTTTATCGAACCTATAAAAAATAGTAAAAACTTGTAATTACACAACAACTTATATTTATACAACTTATTATAAAACATATAATATTTAACCATTTAATAAAACAAAAACTATATAATTATATTATAAAACATTTAATTAATGTACAATTTTTATGTTTATCACACCTCCCAACCTGCTTTTTGCTAGTCCCTAGCAATTTAAGCGTTAATAGCAATACAAAACATATTGATTATTTTAAATAGAAATGTAATCAAAAATATCTAAGTGTTTAAATTAAATTTGAAAACTGTCAAAGTTATATCAAGATCATCATAATTATAATTTATGAAATAATTTGAGATGATCAATTCAAAGCTTATTTCAGGTAGTTAAATGTACACGGCCTTCAGAAATTCCTAGTAAGAGTCTCAACTCCATATCCTCACAGGTTAATAAATGTTTCAATTTATGGCAACGATTTCTCTCATGGAGTTGGAATACAGATAAATGCTCAGAAAAATGGTTTACAGAATGCAGACAGACAAACGAGCCAAACTAATCAAAAGATAGAAAATCCATTGATTCAAAATCTAGTTGTTCTTATTATATATTTTTTCCTGATTTTTTTTTCATAACATCATGGAATCAGACTAAGTTTATGCTTCTTGACCACATATTTATTTAATTTGTACAATAAATTTCTCTCTTTCTTTCTTTTTTTTTTATGAGATATATATGGGTCGTAGCATATAACTTAAAAATTACATAGATCTTCAATATTTTTCTTTTTGTATTTTTATCCTTCTTTTTTTTTCATGAAATATCATTTTTTTTTCAAAATAAGAACTCAAGATCTAAACAATAGATAGTCTCTCTCATGATCAATAAAGGCTCGAAAGCTGTTTTCTCAGGCCTCTCCACTCACTCACAAAATATGTGTGAGTTTAAAATTTTAGGCACTCTTATAAGGTCTATCTTGAGCCATATACTTTAATACCTGATTTTATCACAATGGTTAATCACTCAAAAAGATTTCATAAATCATATTTTTATATTGATCAGAATATTAAAATTGACTTTTTTTTTCAAATAAAAATTTAAACATTCTTAAATATATATATATTTTTTAGTTTTAAATCTTTCAAACATGTAATGTATGACATTTTTGCAAAAATTACTAAGATACAAACAATAAACATGATTTTATTTTAAAATAATATATATATTTTTTTTTTTTTTTTTTAATTTTTTTTTAATTTTTTTTTATAAGTTTGTTCTCCCCCCAATCAGAATATGACATTGTCCCTAATATCAAAATAACTATTAACAAAGAGTACATAATGAAAGAGATATAACCTGGAATTTTATTGAAGATAACAAACTGAAACAAACGCAAACCAATCCACGACTTTTGGATCAATGATCCAACTTCCTTTTCTTACTGCTTGATTGCGACCAATTGATCTTTGTTATCATCGGATCAGGCTTATGAACAAAAGCTTCCAAATTATCAGTTAATTGGTCGGCAGTCGAAGCACAGATGAGCATTCGTCGTGAATTTTCTGAAATGAAATTCTGTTCCACAGCTTTATCAACAAATGTCAACAAACTGTCATAATAATTATTGATATTCAACAAGCCCACAGGTTTATTATGGATATTAAGTCGTGCCCAAGAAACAGTGTGAAAAATTTCTTCTAATGTACCAAAACCACCTGGTAGTGCGATAAAAGCATCAGAATTTTCAATCATTTTTGTGATTCTTTCATACATAGAAGAAACTTTTAATTCCTCGCCAATCGTAACATCTGTAATATTTCCTTCAGCTAAAGCTGTAGGAATAATACCCAAAACCTGACTACCTCCAAGATGAGCAGATGTTGAAACAGATCCCATTAACCCAATATTACCTCCCCCATATACCAAGTGAACTTTTCTCTCAGCCAATATCTTTCCAAGATTATTCGCTGCTTCTACAAACACTTCATTTTTTCCAGGACTCGACCCACAAAATACACAAATATTTTTCAATGATTGTGCAGAGGTTCCAGCCATGTTTTTTTTACTTTCTTCTTTTTTTTTTGCGAAAATAGAGATAAAGATGAGAGATTTTATAGGGGTAATATGTTATCAGGACAAAACTATGGGTCACAGTTGTAAACAGAATAAACAGTAAAAACAATAATGACACACATGCATGTAAACAGTAGTGTGATTGTGGCTCACAATTTTCCTCTGGTTTTACGTCCAGAAACGGCTTCAACGCCTTCTATGAGTCGAGGATATGCTTCCCATCCAATTTTCTTATAAATTGGCAAACAGGGTCTTTTTTAGTCGGATTCCCAAGACTATGA
>NC_133311.1:5205595-5206934 GCF_012295235.1 Primulina huaijiensis
TATCTTTTCAACATGTCAATACCAAGTATGCAGTCAAAATCAGACATCTCCAACACAATACAATCAAGCTCAATGACATTATCCTCATAACGAAATTCACAACCACTTATCATTTCTGCTGACCTCATCACTTTGCCCAGTGGAGTAGAAATAGATAATGTAGATGATAATGGCATAGAATGCAGTGAATGCAATGAGACAAAGTGCTCAGCTATGAAAGTATGTGATGCACCAGTATCCATCAAAACATAAGCAGGATAACCTGAGAGAAAACAATTACCTGCAATGACATTATCTGGAGCATTATGTGCCTCATCCTCCGTGAGTGCAAAAACTCGACCCTGTTGTCTAGGTGGCTGTCCTACCCTGTGGCTACCACTCTGTTTGTTCTGATCTGATCGGTTTGACTGCTGATAGGAATGAACTGTAGGGTTCTGACGATTCTGGTGAGGTGTCTGTCTCGATGATCCCCCACTATGAGACATATCACTGCCACGATTAGGACACACTCGAGCTGAAAGGGGATCGGTTACGGTGACCGGAAACGCAGCGGAAGCACAAAAATTTTGATGTAAAAATTTCGGCCACCAAGTAAATAGTGTGTAGCAAATACAAAAACACAAAATGACATTCATAGTGTGTTAAGAAATGTACCTATCAATCTCAAAGATTGATGTAATGGCTCAAACTAAGGTGTAAACACCTTAGCTCTTCAATGGTAGAAAGTATCTTCAAGCTTCCTTTGAGCACTCCTTGCTCAACTATTAAGCCCACCACCAACTAGGTAGATCCCCTCTTAATTTGCACTAGAAAACTAAGAGGATTTTTCAATGAGAATTGTTTTCTTTCCTCAACACTTGAAGAAGAAAAATGAGAGAAAAATGGAGGAGAGAACCCATGAAATTTTCGGCCATTGCATCTTGGAGTGGAGGGGAGAATAATTTAATTTTCTTGTCTTGGTTGTGAGAAAAGCAAAAAGCAAAAGGTGCAAGCCTTGTATTATTTTAATAAAAAGTAATCCACAACCTTCCACCTCCCAAGCATGCTTTGTTATTTGATTTTTAACAATTAAAAATCTATGGACTTAATTTTAATTATCTCAAACATATTTGAGACTAATTAAACATTACTTGAATTTACCCAAGTCCCACTAGTTAAATAATTATTTTAATTGAGCTCTACAAGACTCAATATGATTTGATTAATCCAACACTTGAATTAATTTAATTATTTGGACTCTACTAGGTCCACTAGTGTTTAATTAATTCAACACTTGAATTAATTTAATTTAGTCCATAATAATGTTTATGAAAATCACAATTTTCAAATACATTATTCA
>NC_133311.1:5207749-5263896 GCF_012295235.1 Primulina huaijiensis
TTCTTGAATGTTTTCTTCCACAAGAGTTTCAATAAGATTTTCATCTTCACTTTCATCTCCTTTGTCATGTGGTTGCTTACAAAGATTAAACACATTAAGCTCCAAGGTCATGTTACCAAATGACAACTTCATTATTCCATTCCTGCAATTTATTAGAGCATTAGAAGTTGCTAAAAATGGACGACCTAAAATTAAAGGAATCGCATTATAAGCTTCGATAGGTTGTGTATCTAAAACTATGAAATCGACAGGATATACAAAGTTATCAACTTGGACCAACACGTCTTCTACCATACCTCTTGGCACTTTAACAGATCTATCAGCAAGTAAAAGTGTTACCGAAGTAGGTTTTAACTCGCCTAGATTGAGTTCTTAATAAACTGAATATAGAAGTAAATTCACACTAGCTCCATGGTCAAGCAAGGCTTTTTTAATCTTTCGTTCTCCAATAATACAAGAAATAGTAGGTCTTTGTATTTCAAAAAATTATTATTTTGAATGATTGCACTTACTTGTTCGGCTAAAAATGCTTTCTTTTTCACAGTGCACAAGTCTTTCAAAAATTTGGCATATGATGGTGCCTGTTTTATTGCATCTAATAAAGGAATATTAAATTTTACTTGTTTAAAAATATCATATATATCAGAATTCAAATTTGATTTTTTTATATTTTTCAATGCATGAGGGAATGGTGGTGACGCTGTCTGTTGAACCTCCTCTTCGCAAGTTATGGATTCCACTTCCTTACCCTTTGGAGTTGATTTATCATCATCTACACAAGGTTCAAGAATGGATTTTTCCACAACCTTACCACTTCGAAGGGTAATAACAGATTTTACCTGATCCATCGGTTGAGTTCCAGAAGTTCCAGTTTGTGAATGATGATCCTTGGGATTAGGCAGAGGTTGTGAGGAAATTTACCTTTTTCATGAACATTAAGTGCACATGCAAATTTAGCAAGAGTATCTTTCAAATCTGTCATGGTTTGAGCAGTTTGAGTATTGATAGAATCTTGCTTTGCAATGAAAGAATTCAATATATCTTCCAAGTTCCTTTTAGATGGAGGAATATAAGGTGCATAATTTTGAAAATTTTGTTGATTTTGGAAATGTGGTTGTGAAAATTGTGCAACATTATCATTCCTCCAACTAAAATTTGGATGATTTCGCCAACCTGGATTGTAACTTTGAGAAAATGGTTCAAAATTTGGTCTTTTGAGATTGTTTAAAACATTGGCTTGTTCATGGAGACATTCTTTAAAAAAGGCAAAGTGGGACAATCTTTTGTAGAATGATCACTTGTATCACAGATGTGACTTGCAATTTCTTGAACAGATTTTAATTGACCATTCTTTTTCAATTCAAGTGCCTCAACTTTTCTTGCCAAAGAGGTAAATCTAGCTTGAAGATCATATTCATCTTTGAGAGTGTACATACCTCCACCAGATGTAGGAGATTGAATCTTGTTTGATGGTTCGATTGTACCTATAGTGTCCCAATTTTGAGCATTTTCAGCTAATGAATCGAGATACTCAATTGCCTCATTTGGATCTTTATCTTCAAATGTTCCATTACACATAAATTCAACCATTTGCCTATCTTTAGGTGTTAAGCCTTCATAAAATTGAGAAACAACTCTCCAAATTTCAAAACCATGATGTGGACAAAGATTAAGCAATTCTTTATATCTATCCCAACACTGATAAAAAGTTTCTCCTTGTTTTTGAGTGAAAGTGATGATTTGCCTTTTGAAAGAATTTGTTCTATGAGATGGAAAAAACTTTTTCAAAAATTGTTGTTGCAATTCATCCCAAGTTCGAATGGATCCCGATCTAAGATTTTGTAGCCAAGTTTTAGCTTTATCTTTTAAAGAAAAAGGAAAAAGCTTAAGTCGAATGGTGTTCATGATACAATTTAGATCATTATATGTGTTGCACACTTCTTCAAACTCTCGTAAATGCATGTATGGATTTTCAGAATCTAAACCATGAAAGTTATGTAAAAGTTGGATAATACCAGGCTTAAAATTGAAATGAGATGCATCAGGGGGAAAAACTAGACATGAAGGTGCACTAGTACGTGTAGGATTCATGTGATCTCTAAGTGTTCTTCGTCTATCATGATCATGTTGAGATTGAATTTCATCTTCATTTTCTTGGATGGGTTCTTCCGCCATGTTTTGTGAAAATAAAAGGTTATTTCGAATGAGTCGACCACTAAGTGTACGTGACCAAATGCTCATGCAAATGCAAATGCAAAAGAATAAAACACACAAAAGCAATAAAAATTCAAATAAAGAAAAATAAACTATAAACAAAATTAAATAGACTTGAAATTAAATTATACTTCTTCGGCAACGGCGCCAAAAACTTGTTGTCACTTTGATTATTGCACTCCCAAGAGTAGGTTGTCCACAAGTAGTATAATTCGGTGAGTTCGAATATCGTATCCACAGGGAAGCTAAGGTAATTACAAGTCCACTATAATGTCTTTTTGTTTTGTTTTTGTTTTTGTTTTTGTTTCTTTTTAATTTTAATTGTTTGAATCTTTAATGGGTAAATTTTAATTGTTCAAATTTTAATTTAAGTAGTTGAGATTAAAGGATCCACTCTTGGTATTTTAATAAATTTAACATTAACGAACAATATTGAAATCCACTTAATAAAATGGTTTCAATATATTAAATAATCATATTTATATTATGTTGTAAATTATTATCTTATAAGTATATAATATATAACAAAACTTATAAATGTGGTCAAGTATTTATTGTGCTATATATATTTGTAAACATTAAATCAAGGTTCCCACTTTAAATGGTTGGTAAAACCAAACTAACATTTAAATGGTACCAAGAATTTAATATTATAATATATTCATATATAATAAATCAAGGCATCCACTTTAAATGGTTGGTAATACCAAACAAACATTTAAATGGTTCCAAGAATTTAGTGTAACATATAGCAACAATAAATCAAAACTCCCACTTATAAATATGGTATAAAAATGCTTAAAGAAATAAATGTAACATAAACAATAAATAATGATTAAATAATATAAAACAGAGATTCTTACCTTTTAATAACCTTATTATCATGCCAAGAGTTTCACCTTATCATCTCAACTTTAGGAAGTTAGCTATTCATTATTCAAAGTGTAAAACTTTGAATATGAAATTAACATGCTAATTGTATTTAAATGAAGAAATAAAGGGAAAATATAGAGAAAAATATTATGAACTCAAAGGTTTGTTCATAGAATGAGGGATATCTCAATACATTACAATGCACCCCTATTTATAGCCAAATTTGGGGAGACAACCACAAATAAAATATTATTTTTTTACACATAAGTCTTCATTGGTGTTCAAAGATATTATATTATATTACACATCACTTTTGAAAATCTTCTTCTCCGAATTTGCTTCTTCACATATAAAAAAAACATGTGGATAATTGAGTTGTCTAGTTGTGGTATTTTTTTCAAACCATTTGACCAAGTAATTTGAGAGATATGGTCAAAATACTAGAGCATGGTAAAACTGCCACTCCTTTGGTAACTTTATTTGTTGCTTAATTTGATTCCAATTGTGAGAGGGTTTTTATCTCATGCTTGTCAACAATATTGTCGATATTATAATCAACTTTCTACAGGTCCAAGAATCATCTTAATCCCATTTGCAACGTCAAGTTTATTCTTGTTTTATCGAACCTGTAAAAAATAGTAAAAACTTGTAATTACACAACAACTTATATTTTATACAATTTATTATAAAACATATAATATTTAAACATTTAATAAAACAAAAACTATATAATTATATTATAAAACATTTAATTAATGTACAATTTTTATGTTTATCAAGCGATAGTTAAGAAGACAAAATTTTCAAGAGAGAGGTCAAGGGGCAAGTACTCAAGTTCGAGGCGGCCACAAGGGGAAAGTAAGATTTTACAGCGTAATAAACCTCATTTGCCTTCCTCGGATATTGAGAGACCATTGTGTCCTAAGTGTGGCAAGCCACACAAAGGAGAATGTTTGGTGGGCAGTGGCCGAGATTTCAGATGCAAAGAAGTGGGGCACACGGCATAGAAATGCCCTCTTTCTTCGGATAAAGGAAGGGTTCAAGGTAGAATTTTTGCAATGACAAAAGAGGGTGCTAATCCTGACTCTTCGGTAATATCAGGTAATATTTTAATATCCGGCAAGGAAGCACTTACATTGATTGACACTGGTGCGAATCATTCTTTTATGTCTGAAGTGTTTATGCACTCTTTATATGTTGAACCTACTGTCATGCCTTTACATTTCAATATTGTATTGCCTTCTGGAGATGAAATTTGGCCAAATTTTATTCTTAAGGCATGTCCTATATAAATAATTTCGAGATTGTTGTATGATGATTTAATTGTTATTCCGATGGTTGCCTTTGATGTAATTCTGGGTATGGATTGATTGTCTGCTTATCGTGTGGTGATTGACTGTGTGAGAAAGACAGTGAAGTTTTTAGCCGATGATACTGAAAGTAAAGTATTTGTTGGTTTAGGTTCTTCGCCAAGTGTTCCCATTATTTCTTGTTTGCAAACTACTAAATTTTTGCACAAAGGGTTTATTGGTTTTCTGTCTTCAATATTAGATGTGAGCAAGGAAAGTAATATGCAATTGCAGAATATTGATGTGGTGCAAGATTATCCAGATGTATTTTCTGAGGAGGTGCCTGGATTACCGCCTGATCGAGAGGTAGAGTTTGTTATTGATTTGATTCTAGGTACGGCTCCAATTTCTAAGGCTCCGTACAGAATGGCTCCGACCGAGATGAAAGAATTGAAGAATCAATTGCAGGAGCTTTTAGATAAAGGTTTTATCCGCCCTAGTTCTTCGCTATGGGGAGCTCCAGTTTTGTTCGTGAAAAAGAAAGATGGATCGTTGAGGTTATGCATTGATTATCGAGAACTCAATAAGGTAACTGTTAAGAACAAATATCCTTTGCCGCGGATTGATGATCTTTTTGATCAATCGCAAGGAGCCGCAAGATTCTCGAAAATTGATCTTCGGTATGGATATCATCAATTAAAGGTGAAAAAAGAGGATATACCGAAGACTGCGTTTAGAACGAGGTATGACCATTACGAATTTTTGGTGATGTCATTTGAATTCCTTGTCTAGGAGCTCCTAAATCTGCAGCTTGAGCTCTAACATCTCAGCTGGAGCATAACGGTACGGTGCCTTTGAGATTGGCACAGTGCATGGCATAAGTTCGATGGCAAACTCCACCTCTCTCTCTGGTGGAAGGCCTGTGACGTCATCAGGAAAAACTTCAGGAAAATCTCTGACTACTGGTACATCAGATAATGACGGAGTGGTTACGTCAGGCGCCGAAACAATGCTAGCCAAGAAAGCCTGACAACCCTTGTGAATATGTCTCTGTGCCTGCATGCATGAGATCGCGAGGGAAACTCTTCCATCTATCTGGCTCAAAAAGTAACTGCTTTATGCCCAAAAGTCTTACCAACATTGACCTTTTCTGAAAATCAATCAGAACTCTATTCTTTGTCAGCCAGTCCATTCCCAAGAAGATATCAAACTATGGCATCGGCAACACAAACAGGACGGCATACATTAGGTGGTCCTGCAGTTCCAGATCAATGTCTCTGACCACGCTAGTAGCTGATAGATCTTCCCCTGATGAGACTTTCACTAAATAGCTCACGTCGCGTCCAATAGGCTTGACGTCCAGATGATTAGAGAACGTCTCCGAAATAAAAGAGTGTGTGGCCCCTGAATCTATCAGGGCCTTCGTGGCTACTCTCTTTATGAAAATATTTCAAAGGAGATGTTGGCACAACCCACAAACTTATATTGCAAAAAATTTATTTTTAACCTCAAGCATAGTAGAAATTTCTACACAAGTGACCAAAAATACTAACTAGCACACTAATAATCCCAAAACAAAGATTCGAAACAAGCATAGCAAAATAATGCGGTGCTGAATTAAATTAGTTATCAGTCAACAAGGTCGTGTCTGGGTTCGCCTCCTCAGCCTGCATGGCGAACACTCTACCCTGGGTCGGCTGCCTCCACTGTGGGCAGTCTTTCAGCATATGATCGCTGGCTCCGCATTTGAAGCATTTGCCCGATCCCATTAAACACTGTCCCGGATGTTGACTGAAACTTTTGCTACTCGTTGACACCATTTTTTTTAATAATATAACCAACTAGCATTTGAAAATAAAAGAAAAATAGTTTGAATCATAAAATCGTCAAACGTTTTACCAAACCTAAAAACATTACTTGAAAAGTATATCACATACTATAACCTCTCAAAACATAAATAAAAGTCATAAAATATCTTTAACATAACTCATAATCATAAATCATAACTAGTGCGGAAAACTAGCGCCGGTCTTTCGGTTATGTGCACCTTCAGTCCAGCAAAGTCAACCATCGAGACCTCCATTATCATATTCACAATCAATATCACCTGTATCAATCACACCTGGTGAGTCTAAATAATCAACACACCATAATCTTGATAACAAGTAATACATATACAGAACACATGCAACAGTGAAAAATACTTGTATTTAAAATATCGTTTTCATGAAGATGCATAAACTTTAAACATAACCATTTTCATAAACATTTTCATGATGCATAAATTTTTAAACAAAAACATTTTCATAATGATGCATCAACTTTAAACATAAACATTTTCATAAACATCTTCGTAAACCTTTTCATATCCTCATAAACATATTCATATGAACATGCACCTCAACGTTTTCCTTTTCCTCATTTCATAACATAAATCTTTTCATCATGAGCATATGCATATTTCTTTTTTATTGAATTCAGATCGTTAATTGTGACTTTCTTCATCCTCAAAAAGTCGATGGATCCATCTACATGAAACCACAGTACCGAGCGGCGGGGACACCACAACACTCTCACATATCAATTGGACCTTGGCCTATCCTCATCGAATGGAAATACGATCGTCGGGCTCCCTCTAGGGCCTTCTCCCATAAATGAGCTCCCTCTGGGGCCTTTTCCCTCACGATATCCCCATTCTTATCCTCAAATCTCATATCCTCAATAGTCACAATTACTTCACTTCCTTCAACGTTTTACATTTTTATCACTTTATAAAAATCATGCATTTAATATCCTTTTTCCTTTTAAAAACAAGCATTCATCATATCCTTTTTAACGTTTTCGTTTCATCATAAAAATCTATAATCATTTAAAATAAACATTTTTAACATATTAAAAATCCATAACATTTAAAATAACATTTTAACATCATAAACCTCTAAAATAACATTTTGACATGTTAAATAATAAACATTTAAAATAAACATTTTTATATAAAAATCCCTAAACATATAAAATTCCATAAATATTTAAAATAATCCTTTAAACATATAAAATTTCTTAAACATCCATAACCATTGAAAATAATCATATTAGCACATAAAACAACATTCAGGGCACTGCCATGACGTTTACTAATTTTCGGGTGTAAAATGACTGTTTTACTCCTAGACGTAAAATTTCACGTTTTTGACTTTTTCTTAATTTCATTGACTCTAACATGTCTCAAATAATTATTTAAGCATACATGAATTTTTTCATATTTTTATTTAGCTTAAATCGAGAACTTTTAAATTATTCTTTAAATAAAACATATTACAGTGTTTTAATCCCGAATTAAAACAAAACTTTATATAAAATTCTCAAATTAAAAAATTAGACTTTTAATAATCATTTGAGCTTAAATATAATTTTTCATAATTTTATAAAGCTTAAAACTAGGCGTTTCAACTAATTCTTTAATTAACACTTCGCGCGGCGATTAAATCCCGGATAAATCCAACACTCGTTATTTTGATCCCAAATTTTAAACATAGCATTTTTATTATTTATTCTACACTTCCAAATCATGAGCCATATCCGTGGACCCATGGATTCAATTTCAGCTTTATTATTTTCGTTTTTTGACACCTTATCGAACACACCGAGCCATCTTCTAATTTACTCGAGTCACGCCCAAGCAACCTCAAGCCAAACCAAAGCCAACCCACCTAGGGACTCTACAGACCAAGCCCAGCCCGAAAAACCAGCCTTGGCCCGCTCAAAAACCTTCTGGAAACTCACCCAAACCTACACACATGGATGGACTCTTGCATATAAACTCCTAGTGACTCTAGGACTCTTCCAGCCCTTAACCACCAAGCCTCACCTGACCCTAAGCCTCACCTGAACCTAACCAAACCTGGACCATGCCCAGACCCAGCCCAGACCAGCTCAAACCCCTGGACGCGAGCAGCCACCTAACTGAACAAAACAGAAGCCTCGCGTGTAGGAGCTCCCCTCACGTTTCATGTTTCTGCTCGTGCCCTCCATGAACCCAACCATACCAGCCCCTACCCAGACCCTTGTGCACCATTTTAGGACCTTAAGGACCTAGCCTAACCTAGCCCTAAGCCCCCTGGCCGAGCCTTCCCTTCCCTGTACCAGCTGAAACCCCTCCACTACTCCTTTCTTTCTCTCGGGTGGAGTCCTAGCTTGCTAGGACTCCTCCCCAGCCTCTTATCTCGAGTCCTAGCGTGGCTATGACTCCTTCCCTGACTCAGACCATGACCCAACCATGACCCAAGCCAAGTCATACAAAGCCTAACCCCTTAAACCCGATCCTTGATCAACAAACCGAGAAGATGGTTCCAGCTTGTTTGTTCCTTGTGTTCAGCGTGATCGTGTGTCTTAGGACTCCATAAAATTGTATAAAACATGCCCTTTTTTAATCCTATACATGGAAGCCCCTTCATGTACCCTTATATCATGATTTTGGATCAAAACAACATGCTTTAAAATTCATGTTTGCATAAAAACGAAAATACATCAAAGTGCAACTTATTTTTCATGCAATCCAATTTTAAATAATTACTATGGTGTTAATGATGAGAAAAGGGAGAATATGACGTGCCTTTGCGTAATTTATGCACGAATTAACGTTGACGATTGAAGAACGATGGCACGAAGACGATGTCTTGAAAACCACAAGAATATTAGATGTTTTTCCTTTCAAAATCCTTGAAGAATTTTCGAAGCTCTCTTGATGAACTTGATGTGTGTGCCATGTAAAAGCCGGTGGAAAGTGTTTGTGTTGCAGAAGGAAAAGTGGCGTGAGTTTTATGAGGTTTAAGGTGGGGTTTTGTACATTATATAATTTAATTAATCACTAAAGAAGGCTTAGGCCCATTAATCAACTTAATTAAGCCCATTAGTGATCAATTAAAATATTAAAAATAATTTTGTTTAAATATTTTTGTGAATTTATTAGCCGGGTTGCCAAAACGTCGTTTTTGTTGAAAAACCAACACCGATAAAATTTACGTCCCGCCATATAAAATCACCTCAAAAATCTCTTATTTTCAAAAATAAGAAAAAGCATCATCCATAATTTAAATAATTAAAATCAATTACTTTATAAAAACGTTTTATATTTTTCAGCCATCGGTCTCCGTTCCTCGATCGCAACTTGACTAACCTTTAAAAATACATTTTTAATGTAACCATGTAGAAAATATATTTTAAACATGTCAAAATGAACAACATAATTAATTAATGAAATTAAAATATTTATTTAAAATACACAAAGAATTTAATAACTCGTAAGCATGTGGTTCGCGTGGACCTTCAAATTTTCGGGGCGTTACACTGACGACGGCACTTCAGGCACACTGGGTACTCACCGGGCTTCTGTGGAGCATTCTGTTGAGGAATAGGTCCTTTGCCTTTCGGTGGTCCATGAAATGACCTCTTTCCCTGTTGCTCTTGGAAAGGCCTCTTAAACTGGGGTCGCTGTTGTGGCTGTTGCTGAGGTGCCTGATAGGGCCTCTTGCCCCGCCTATCGACCTCAATGTCCCTCTGGTCCTGATCTGCTGTCAAAGCTTTGGATACGGAAACTGCATAAGTAGTCGGACCAGCAACTCGAACATCACGGCGCCAGATCGGCCGCAACCCATCCACAAAGTGCCTCGATTTAAGTTAAATAAAAATATGAGAAAATTAATGTAAGCTTAAATAATTATTTGGGATGGTGTAGAGTCGACGGAATTAAGAAAATGTCAAAAACGTGAAATTTTACGTCTAGGGGTAAAATGATAATTTTACGCCCGAAAATTAGTAAACGTCATTGCAGTGTCCTGAATGCTGTTTTATATGCAAATATGATTATTTTAAATGTTTATGAATTTTTATATGTTAAAATATGTATTTTAATTGTTTATGGATTTAATATGTTAAAATGTTTATGTTTATGGAATTTTATGAATTAATATGTTAAAATGTTTATTTTAAAATGTTTATGAATCTTTATATGTTAAAACGTTTATTTTAAAATGTTTATGGTATTGTTATGATTTAATTTGTTAAAATGTTCATTTTTATTGTTTATGGATTTTTATATGTTAAAACGTTTATTTTAAATGTTTATGGATTTTATAATGAAACGATAACGTTAAAGGATATGTTGAATGCTTGGTTTAAAAGAAAAACCTTATATGCATGTTTAAGATATTTTATGACTTTTTATTTATATTTTGCGAGGTTTTTGAGAGGTTATAGTATGAGCTATACTTTTCAAATATTCCTTATTTTATGTTGGTAAAATGTTTAACGATCTTATGATGCAAAAAATTTTACTTTGATTTTCAAATATTAGTTGGTTTTTTTATTTTCAAAATGATATCAAGGTATTTTAAAATATATATATGTATATTTCGAATTATGGAGATTGAAGAAAAAAAAAATCTAGTACTTTTTAAGGAAACGAGTAGCGGACGTTTCAGACATGATCAGTTTTCTCGCTAAACTGAAGCTTTCGAGATCGCCAACTGATAGTGCCAACTGATTGCCCAAGCTGAATCAGTCCAACTGATGTATCGAAGAACAGTTCCATTGATTGATCATTTGTTAGGTATTTCAACAGAAGACCTTCAGAAGCCCGACCAACTGATGAAGAGTTCAACTGATGGAAAGTCCAACTGACCAGTTCAACTGAACCAGTGTAACCAGTTCATCTGACGAGCCAACTTATTTCACCAAACCAGTTCAAGACCAGTTAAACTGACCAGTTCAAAACATCAGTTAGGAATCAATCAGTATGGAGAACACGACAAGCTTATTCAATGGAATCCAGCTGTGTGCACTGGGTAAAGCATATGTACTATTAATAATACAATCTATGGACGTTGTAGCAAATATTAAAGCCGAAAGATTACTGGAGACATGTCGGAAAAGTCGAGACACAAATCTCAAGGAATGCATTCAAGCTGCAACGGATACAATTATTGAAGCTCACTGTCCGATCAACTTCCTGCCTATATATAGAAGATCAGTGAAGACGGAAAACAAGAAAGAGCAATACAAGAACACAACAATTCAAGTGAGAAAATGGCAAGTTTAATGCTTATCAACTTACGTTAAGCAATCAGCCCAGAAGGACACTTCAACGTGTTATCAACTTAGTTTAGAAGCTCTTTTTCCTCAGTGTGAGGGAACACCTTTCTGGTGTATTCTTTGTTCAGTTCCCCCACACACACACACACTCACTCACTCTCAAAATGCAGTCAAAGATGTTAAACTTGTGTATGTAGTCTTTGACATACAGACTGATGCCCTCGGGATATCCCGGGTCATGGATCGTGCCCGGGTCAGGGATATGGATTGTACTCGGGCTCTTAGGCAAATTCCTGAGATAATTGATGATGTCCCCATAGGTACCCGGGTCATGGCCGACCCGGGATACTGAATGGATGGCCTAGATCGGGGGAAAAATTGCGGCAATGGTCCATCAGAATCCGGACAAGAGAACATCCGAGACGTCTTCTTACCGAGCTATTGGGGTCCGGGCTCTCACGCAAACTCCCGAGAAGCTTTTTACCCGGGCCACCTCGATATGAGCACCGAACTCGAGTGTATTAACAAGATAAGGTGTGCGTGGCTGTCCCGTCTCTGACAGCAATCCAAGTGGTTGACAAAATCAGGTAGGCTGGATGTGACTAGTATGAGATTTGACATGTCATAATATAGGGTACAATCAGCAGCCATGCTATAATTAGTAGATAACACGTAAAAGGAGATCATCATTACTTCTCCTACTATAAATACCAGGTTCCTTATTTGCATTTACTCCGCTATTCAGATATTGAGTACACCATTTATTGCTTACTTAAACTCTTTCCTTCAAACCAATATCACAACCATCACTTGGTTACATTGGTTTTTGGCTTAAATTATTCACTGATTTAAGCATCGGAGTGACCACACCGGACATCCCTCCGGCGCCCATTCACAAGTTCATCTCCTTGTCTGCAGGTCACAGGGAAAGCCATAGCTCGCCCTGCTCTTTTTCCCTTCATTATCTTGATAGAAGATCCGGCGGAGTACTGACCCCACTCATCCATTTCACCCGGATCTTATCATTGGTGGCGTCTGTGGGAAAATTGAGTTATAAGGTGTTGATATGGCTTTTACCAAGAGAGCGAATCAAGAAACTTCTCGGATCCAGAGAGATAATACACATCTTTTCGGTGCGGGTGGTCCGTCGCCCACTGGCCACCGACCTACTGTTAACTTAACACCTGTAGGGTTGGCCAAGATTGTGACTGATGCTGTGGAAGCGGCCTTGGAGAAGAAAGCCCTTTCTCATCATTCTACCCATCCAGAGCAAGAACATTAACAGGTGCGGGAAAGTCGGGAGGAAGAAAGGAGGCTGGAAGAAAGGGAGTCGAGTGCTGGTTCTAAATCTCCTACTGTGGCAGAAGAGCTGAAAGAGTTGAGGAAGAAAGTAAAAGTAATGGAAGGGCAAGTCGGTTCTAAGAGCAGCACTCGAGTTGTAGTCAAGGGTTGTTCATTCTTTGACATCATCATCCGGGAGCCACTCCCCGGACACTTCAAGTCGGCCAGGATTAAAGATTATGACGGGAGTTCTGACCCTGAAGAACATCTCGCCAGATTCGAAAATATGGCTATGCTACATTGTTATGGAGATCAGATCTAGTGTAAAGTGTTCCTACCCACCCTATTTGACTCGGCCTATAGATGGTTCGAGGGGCTGGCACCTCAATGCATTCAATCTTTTGAAGATTTCCAAAAAGTATTCTTGCACCAGTTCAGCAGCAGCAAGAAATATAAGAAGACTCCTTTCAGTTTGTTTGAGGTGAAGCAGGGCCAGGACGATACTTTGAGAGCATACATCAAAAGGTTCAACCGAGTGGCTTTGGATGTCCCTGCCTGTGCCCCCGAGACGAAAACTACTGCATTCACGCAGGGATTGTGGGAGGGAGATTTCTTTCGATCTCTAACAAAGAAGTTGCCCGGAGATTTTGAAGATCTCTTATCCCGGGCAAAAAAATACATCAACATGGAAGAGACCCAGAATCAAAAGAGAGAAGCTTCGAAGAGAGCCAAGGGAGACCGGGTTGTTAGGCCCGAGGAGAGAGTTCATAAGAAGGGTGGTTCGGGGCATTTTTCACACATCCCTTTGAGAATTGCCCGGGATCGGTAAATTCAAGAGTGTAACTCGGACATAGCCCAGCAACAAAGTTAAATGACACGATTACCAAAACCAGATAAAAAAGGGTTCTGCACTCTCCATAAAGAATGTTCTCATGACACAAGTGAATGTCGAACTTTAAGGAAAGAGTCCAATCGGCGTTTTACGCAAGAGTCCTACACAGAGAGAGCCAAGGCAACCACCCTGGTTAACCCGGCGTCTCGGAGCCAATACTTTTGGAAGATCGACAGGTGCCCCGAATGGGAGTAGAAGAGAGGAAAGAAGCTCCCGGGAGAAGAAGAGTAAGCAACCGGAAAAGAAAGCCTCCCCGATTCAAGGAGTTATAAAGATGGAGGATCTACAGATGGTGATTCCAACCAGGCCCGGAAAGCAAGGGGTAGAAGTGATTGTCTGGAAATTGACGGGAGGAGGAGAAGTGAGCCGGTTATAAGCTTCGGCCCAGAAGATCTTAAGGAGATCAGCCAGTCCCATAACAATGCTCTTGTTTTTCGAGCCAGGGTTACCAATTATGACGTATTAAGGGTTTTCGTTGACAATGGCAGTTCTTTCAACGTCATCTTCGAGGAAGCTTTAATATAGATGGATATGTATGAGTATCAATTAAAAGCGGTTGAGACGGCTTTGTTTGGTTTCGAGGGCCATGCTGTGTACCCAGAAGGAGAAATAACACTACCATTAACTCTGGGAACTTGAGATTTGCATAAGACAATCCTGACAGTCTTCACGGTAGTGGACGCTCCATCTTCATACAACATCATACTCGGGCGACCAGCTATGAACGAGATGAGGGCTGTGGCTTCCACTTACCATTAGAAAATCAAATTTACGGTACGAGGGCAAGTTGGAGAAGTCAGGAGAGATCAGCCTTCTTCTCGGAAGTGTTATGGGGAAACTGTCCAGGTGGATCAAAAGAGGGCAAGGAAGGAAGACAAAGGGAAGGAAAATTGAGCCGAGTAGAGGAGGTGGCCGAGGAAAGGGAGGTGCATTTTGTTGTTGAGGAGGAGCAGGAAATGGTTGAAGTTGAGCCAGGGAAGCATATCCGGGTGGCTCGAGACCTTAAATTTCCACCCGGGTAAGTCTCTCGAATTGTTTAAAAGCTAGCATCAATGTTTTCTCTTGGTCTCAGTAGGAATTACTCGGGATCTCGCCCCAAGTGGCTGAGCATAGATTGAATATTATCCCGGGGTCCCAGCCTATGAAGCAGAAGAAAAGGCAATTTGGCCCCGAAAACGATAAATTAATTGATGCACAGGTGCAGAAGTTGCTGCGGGCCGGCCACCTTCGAGAGGTACAAGTCCCTACTTGGCTCTCGAATGTGGTCCTTGTTCCAAAAGCTATGGGGAAGTGGAGGATGTGTGTAGACTTCCGGGATTTGAATAAAGCTTGTCCCAAATATTGCTACCCGCTTCCCCGGATTGATCAAATGTTGGGATTCAACCTCCGGTTTCGAGTTGTTGAGCTTTATGGAAGCTTATCAAGGATACCATCAAATCCTCCTTGCCCGAGAAGATCAAGATAAAGCAATCTTCATTACTTCTGAAGGAACTTTATGCTATGTGGTCATGCCCTTTGGATTGAAGAATGCTGGTGTCACATACCAGAGCCTGATGAATCAAGTTTTCCAAAAGCAAATGGGGAGAAATTTGGAAGTTTATGTGGATGACATCCTGATCAAGACCAGGGAGGTCTCTTGCTTTGTTTCTGACCTGAACAAGACCTTTGCCACCCTAAAGCAGTATGGAATAAAGCTCAATCCGGCCAAATTCATTTTGGGGTAAAGAGTGGGAAATTCTTGGGTTTTCTGGTGACTGACCGAGGAATTGGAGTAAACCCGGAGAAAATTAAACAGTGCTTGATATGCCTTCCCCCCAATCTATCCGGGAAGTGCAAAAATTAACCGAGAAAATTGCTGCTTTGTCTCGATTCATTTCCAGGTCTGCCCACAGAAGCTATCCATTTTATCAAGTCCTGAGGAAGGCAAGAAGTTTTTATGGGATGAGAAGTGTGAGCAAGCTTTTCAAGATTTAAAAAAGCACTTGGCCGAGTTACCCATTATGGTAAAGCCCAAGCCCGGGGAGAAATTGTGGGTTTATTTATCTGCTACCGAGCACGCCGTCAGCTTTGTACTCATCCGGGAGGAAGGGACCGACCAGAAGCCGATGTATTATGTTAGTCATGCCCTTAGAGGAGCAGAGCTAAAGTACAGTGAAGTAGAGAAGATAGCACTGGCCTTGGTAGTGACCGCCGGGAAGCTGAGACCCTATTTTCTTTCACATCCAATTGTGGTTCTCACTAACTCTCCACTTGGAAGAATCATGACACATTTTGAAGTCTCGGGAAGAATGGTCAAGTGGACAGTAGAGCTCGGGGAATACGACATTGAGTATAAACCTCGGGTTGCTATAAAAGCCCAAGCATTAATAGACTTCCTGATATAGATGATTCAACCAGAAGAGGAAGTATGGAGAGTTTTTGATGACGGTGTATCGAACTTGTCAGGATGTGTGGTCGGGGTAGTTTTGATTGCTCCACCAGGAGAGAAGGTTAAGCTACCTTTGAGGATTGATTCTCGGGTCACCAATAACGAAACTGAATATGAAGCTGTTCTGGCTGGAATACAAGCCGCCCGAGAAGTCGGAGCTTCTCGGGTCATTATTTACTCTGATTCTCAATTGGTCGCCCAGCAAATCAAAGGAGTATATGAAGCCAAAAACAAAAAAATGGTCAAATATTTGGGGCTCATCACAGCCCGAGCAGCATCTTTAATTGATTGGAGCATCAAACATATTCCTGGGAAAGAGAATGGGGAGGCTGATACCTTAGCCAAAATGGCCGCTTCCATGAAAGATATAAGCACCCGGGAAGTCTTGTGTTTTACCCGATTAGTTCACTCTGTTGATGAAGATGCGCCGTCAGCCCAAAAGAATTCATGGATGACCTCTTTGATCGAGTATATAACTCATGCCAAGCTCCCAGAGGATTGGTCTCAAGCTTTAAAAATCAAGAAGCAAGCACCCAGGTTCGTCTTTTTAAATGATGTTTTATACAGAAGGTCATTGCAAGGCCGTTCGCTCAAGTGCATAGTAGAAAATGAAGTGGAGTATGTCCTTTGAGAAATCCATGAGGGATGCTGTGGTGAACATCTCGGAGACTCTGCCCTAGCTCAAAAGGCGATACTAGCTGGATTTTGGTGGCACAAAATGAATCAAGATGCCGTCCAACTCGTCCAAGCATGTAAAGGTTGTCAGTATCATTCTAAATTTGAACACAGTCCGACTACCTGCATGCAACCTGTCTCAGCATCATGTCCATTTGATCAATGGGGCATGGATATCATGGGTCCTTTCCCCATAGCCCGGGCTCAAAAGAAGTTTCTGTTGGTGGCTGTGGATTATTTCTCTAAGTGGGTGGAAGCCGAGTTTTGGCTAAGATTACCGAGGATGAGGTGATGAAATTTCTCTGGAAGAATATCGTTTGCAGATTTGGGATCCCTAGAAGATTAATTTCAGACAATGGAAGACAGTTTCAGGGGAAGAAAATCATGTCCTGGTGCCAAGAGATGAAAATTATTCAGGCTTTTACCTCGGTAGCTTATCCACAAGGCAATGGCCAAACCGAGGTGACCAAAATGATTATTGTACAAGCATTAAAATCCCGACTTCAAGGAAAGGGTAAAGATTGAGTTGAAGAGTTACCAAGTATATTATGGGCATATAGGACTACACCTCGAACATCTACCCGGTAAACTCCATACAGTTTAGTTTATGGCTCGGAAGCAGTTTTTCCTGTGGAGATCGGACAGTCTTCTGCTCGGGTTGAATCTTACCCGAGTAGCAATGATCAAACCCATGCCATTGAGCTTGATCCAGTGGAAGGAAAGAGAGATCGGGTAGCCCTCCGAATGGAAGCCTACCGAAGCCGGGTTATGAGGTCATATAATAAACATGTTTGAGCACGAGATTTCTAGGTCGGGGACCTGGTCATGAAGAAAGTTAAGCCAGTGGGTGATGTGGGAAAGTTAGAAGCTCGTTGGGAAGGACCCTTCAAGGTTGTTCAGAAAGTCAGCTCGGGAACAGCTTTTTATCTAGAAGATTCTTTGGGACACACTCTCAAGAGACCTTGGAATGCATTTCATTTGAAGAAATATTATTCTCAAAAGCTCTTTTGTATCTATTAAATCTGTATTCGAATAAAATGAATATTATTCAAGGAAATGTTTGCTAAGTCCAGGGACCCGTACCCCGGTCATCTACTAAGTTCAGGGACCCGTACCCTGGCCCGGAGACCCGTACCCTAAGTCTAGAGAACTGTACCCTGGCCCGGGGACCCGTAACCCGGCTATCTGCTAAGTCCAGAGACCCGTACCCTGGCCTGGGGACCCGTACCCCGGTCATCTACGAAGTCCAGGGACCCGTACCCTGGTCTGGAGACCCGTACCCCAGCTATCTGCTAAGTCCAGAGACTCGTACCTTGGCTCGGGAACCCGCACCTCGATCTTCCAATAAGACCAGAGACATGTACCCTGGTCCAAGGACCCGCAACCCGTTCACCTAATAAGTTTGGGGATCTGTACCTCGAGTAAGGCTCCCAAGGGTACGTGCTAGAGGAATCTAAAACTTAAGATGTTATTGGTATTGTTATTAAAAAAAACTATTTCCTTAGAATATTTTGACGGCCCAAGTCGTTTTTAATATTTGGAAGATATACTCGACGATGTTCACTTGTTACCAGAAGAAAGACAAATGAAAAAAGAATAATATTTCATTAAATGGAAGGTAATTTACACTATGCCCGAGAGTTCGGGGAAAATACAATCCTACTCTATTTTAGGGTCTTGATTATTCTCCTCTTTTTCGTCTTCCGGGAGAGAGGCAGCCGCCTTCAGCAAGTCAGAGAAGTCTTCCCGGTCAGAAGGAGCGAGACCTGCCTCTTGAAACTACTCCAAGCATTTGTTGAGAAGTCCTTTTCGGGACGACTCCAACCCCGACCGGGCAACCCCCTCGTATAGTTTTTGATTGGGGTGAAGTCCCTTGAGATGTTCAACCTCTTCGAGACAAAGGAGACCTCGTACCATCTTGGTGAGGTCCGTGCCCAGATCATCGCCGAAAAAATTTGGCAAGACCAGGGGCACTTCGCTCTGGGGAGTAGGGCCAGTGGACGAGCTGGGAGGAGGGTGTGATCGGGCGGTTACCTCGGGCTCCTCCTCCACTGTAATTGTCTCTATGATAGGCTCCATAGACGCTTTCCTTTTGCGAAGATTCATAGGAGCCGGATCCTCTTCACTGACCAGAGAGGTGGTCTCCTACCTGGTAGGGGCAGTCGCGACTCAGCCTCTGCCCTGGCCCGGCGATCTTCCTGCTCTTGGGTTTCCCGGTATCTTTTCTCTGCCCGAGCTTGCTTCTGCTTGGCCTTATTTCGGGCAGCCGCTTCAAAAAGACTTGCCTTGATCATTTCTTCCTCTGCTGTACCGAAGAAAAAGTTAGAAAAATGAAACATAAAAAGAAATCAAGTTCGAGGGAAAGTGATTTACCAGCTTGGCCAAATTCATCTATTATCTGGTCCACAAGGTCTTCAGGCTGGGACCCGATCCCATAATAGACCAGATTGTCCCCCCCCCCCCCCCGATTAACACTGATGACAGGAAGGACTGGCCTTCTATAGCGTCCCAAGCCTGGGTGAAAAGGGGAAGAAGTTTGAAATCTCGGGGAAGTTCGGGTTGCTCGGGCAGTGAGGGTAAAAATCCTGTGGGGGAAGTCAGGGGATTTGGGAGTTGTAAAAAAAAAAAAATTTGTTTTCCACCCCTTCAAGGATGAAGGGATGTTTGTCAGAAGCCGGTATTTCATCCAAGACATGAAAGAAAAAACCCCATCATTAAACCGACAAGCATTGAAGAAATGAAAAATGGAAGAATTTATTGGGATATTTTTCATGCGAAAAAATATAAAAGTGGCTGCCATAATTCTAAAGGCGTTGGGATGAATATGGTTAATCGGGAGCCCAAAGAATCGGGCAACCCCTTCGAAAAAATGGTGGACTAGGAACCGAAGCCCACTCTTAAGCTGTCTACAAAGATTGTTTGAATGCTCGGGGTGGGGTGTCTGGGTGATCATTTGGCTCGGGGATAATGATTTTGTAAGTAGAGGGGATTGATCCTGAGGACCTAATGTCTTCAGAATTTCCAGGGCAAAGGATGGAAGTCACTGTGGAAAACCACCAAGGCCCTGTAACTTTGTCTTTCGCTTTGCCCTGGGAACCAGTTGGTCGAGAAGAAGGGGCAGTGGTTGTGGTTTTTTGTTTTTTCGAAAGAAGTCGGGAGGACGGAATAGGGATGGATATAGGTATGTGGACAGAAGTTTCAGAAGGGGTTGGGGAGTTGTAGAACCTGAAAAATCAGATTACGTATAAGCCATGCATAATTGCTATTATTTAAATTAAAAATGAATTTTTATAAATATATGAAGTGTTTAATTCATTTTATAATTATTAAATCATGATTAATTATTTTAAAAGTAGATGTTTAGTTTTACCTTTTCAGGATAAATACGCGAGGCCGATCGGAGTTTGGAGATTAGAGATAAGATTTATAATAAGAAAGATATTCCTAAATTTAATTTAAGTCAAAGAATAATTTAATTTAAAGAAATAGAATGTTATATGGTTTATTAAATTAATTAGAGATAAGGAATTAAATAAGTTCTTTTGAATCAACATTTAATTAAAGCTTAAAATAAGATACGTAAACAAATGGGGACAAATTAATCTAAGTCTAGTATGTTCAAGAAATTAAATATAGCATTTAAATACTTAAATTTTAAACCATGCAATGCCATGCAAGGTTATATCCTAAATTTAATGTGTAAATTCACTAAAATATATAATGAGGGTGTTAAACTTTAAGCAATCAAAATACAAGAATTAAACAATAAAATACCATGCAAATTAGTAATAATTTTGGGTCCAACATTTAAAATATTTCAAAGGTTTTGTAACTCTCCATTCAAACCATTCCTAATTGCACTTCATGGGGTATTCATTTCTCATTTTAATTCTCTAATGGGTAGTAAATTTAAATGCAATAAAACACCTCAATTTTTACTCAACCTATTAGACTAAAAATCGTTGATAATGCAGCAATAATAAGAGCAAACCACTGTCAGCAAGGGAATGAGAAACACTTCTAATACCATTCAAATTCTTCACTTGTAACTCCCATCTTAATGCATATTATGACACCTTTAACACCTCTTATAGCATTCACCTTCATTGTCTAGCATACCTACACTCTTACATTCAAAAATATCAGAGAAATCAGCAGCTTATAATCGAGATAAAGCAGCTGAAAATCGGGTAAGAACAGTAGAAACGAGAAAGAAGAATCCCACTCCGACTCCGCCGCTCGTATTCGTCGTATTGGTTTGTTTTTATCAAAACAAATTCCAGGCATGTATATATTATTCCTTTGCTCTGCAATCAAGTTATATTAGATATTTTAAATCAGTATAAACGCATTTTCACAGCAAAACTCTTGAAAAATCTGTACAGCTTCTCGGCCAATGGTATGTGCTTCACGTTTTAGTGTATTGTGTTGTTGATAGGGGTTGCTCGATCCCAGCCATACATGGCTGCTTATAGGCATGATTTAGAGTGTGTTAGGGTGTTATTAGTCCATTGGTTTACATCCATACACTCACAATTAATTAAATGACAGCAACTTTTTTCCAAAGGTGCAGAATTGAACCACGTTTTTTTTTTTGTTCTTGGTTGTTTAAGGGGGTATTCGGATCATCGCTGTTTTAAGGACTGTAGCTATGGTGAGAATCCTCCCTTAACATGTCTAGGACGTGACCAAGGTGTCCTTTCCAAGCTTGGTTCACGGATCCATCAGAATTTCACAACAACAACACAAGTGCATTCCGGATATTCATTTTTCTGTGTGAGTGAGTTTCGAGTTTTTAGTGTTTGTGTGGTTGTGGCTGGCTTCTAGCCCATATCCATGGTTCATACAACACTTCATCATGTCTAGATTGAGCCATGGTTTATTATAGGACCAGTGGAATGATACAAGACAGCAAGTTAGTGCAAAACATCACAGTACAGAATTTTGGGTTCTCGGGTTGGAGCTGTGATTGTCCTAGGTATTTGCTTGGGTTGTGGTTTGCTTTTAGCCCTTAGCCATGGTCCAAGCCATGCCTTAGGATGTCGGTAAGAGTCTCTGGTCAATGTTTCAAGCAAATGACCATTTGTTTCAAAGTTTCATCCTAAATCAGCAACACAGCCGCTGCTGTAATTTCTGTTCTTGACAGCAACTTTAAGTTGCGGTTCAAGAGGTGGTTTGAGTTCTTGGTTGGCTTTTAGCCCATGGCCTTGGACTGGACAATAACTCAATGAGTTAGGAAAGTCATGTTTTTGGCCGTTTGTGATTTTGTTGAGTTTAGAGGTCGTAAGAGAATTTACGGTGCAATGTGCTAAAATGACTCTCGAAAGAGTGTTTTATGTTTTTGGATTCCATTCACCAATTTTTGTGTTTTCTAGTCCTCATGAATATTTTTCAGTATGTTAGGGGTATTTTTAATCATGGTTAAATGTTGGTTTAATATTGGTTCTTGTTGGTACGAAGCCATGATTAAAAAGCAAGTTATTGGTTCCAATCGTATCGTTTTTAGTTCGATTGTTAAGTTTTTGTCAAGTTAAGATTTAATTGCATGTGTCCTATATTAGAACTAGGTTGCAGCAAGTCTAGGAGCGATCCAACTCATCTGGTAAAAATAAGGTTATAATTATATTACGTGCATAAAAATATAAAATGTTTATTTTTGAGATATATACGATATGTATTGTGGCCAACTTATGTTATGGGTTTGGAAGTCGGTATGCGCAACCGAGGACCTCTCCACCCGGTGACTTACGACCGGTTTATGATTATGTATGGGTACGGATATCCAGTCCAATGGCTGTGGTGATCTCTACCGCCCAGTATACCGTGGTTTAGTCTGATCAGGGGCTCACGTTATGTTATGGGCCACTTGCTTAGAAAAATTATCTCTACCAGAAAATTATGATATGATATGACAGAGCTCTAATTGGCAAAGCTTTTACGTATGATTTTCATATATGCACGTAGTTATAATTATTCATGATACGACTTTCACTGTACGCTTTACGATACCATATTTTTACATTGCATGCGATTTTATGAGATATTTATTTGTTATTCACGATATATACTTGTTGAGTCTTTAGACTCACTAGACTTGATTGTTGTAGGTACTGATGAGGCCGAGGCCGAGGGCGGAGACCAGTGAGTTGGCTTGAGGCAGCGGTAGTAGGAACCCCAAGACCTCATGTTTTAGTTTATGCATTTTCTTATGTTCAATCTCAGTTTTAATACGTTGGATATATTTTTAAGTTGTTGTTTGAAAACAATATTCGCTTCCGCTGTTAATTTAAAGTTAAAATTATTTACATATTTATTTTATAAATGAGGCAATATAATTATTTATTTAGAAAATTTTTAATAATTCCACTAAAATATAAATACGAAATAAGGGCCTTTTCAGGAATTGTCCTCCGAGACACCATTAACATTTTGGCCAGAGGTGGAGGAAGTGGAATGGGACATGACTAATAGAAGAGATAAGGGAACAATGGTAGAGTAAAGGAAAAATGAACTTACGAGGTGAAGGTAATGGCTGATGGCTGGTAACAGAGAGATCGCCTGAGACAAGAGAACGCGTCGCCGGAGAAGACAAAGTTTAGAGAGAAATGCAAGAAGTGAAAAATGGAAATGAGCCTAAGAAAACGATATATATAGGGAAGAAGGGATTAATTCGAGCCGCTGATCACGGAAAAAATGGACGATTGAGATGAACGTTGGAAATCACGAGGGAAATGTGAAAAGACAGGCTCAGGATTCGAAACGTTGTAATGATTTATATTCTCGAAATGCGAAAAGTTTATGATAGATCAAATTCTAGGGATTAAGTCAGCCCTAATGAGATGACGTCAGTCCTACCAACCTAGGGATACTAAAACAACAAAGTATTTTCCCTGACCGGGCACACAAGACTAATCGGGATAGCAAGTATGACTCTAGCCCGACTATTTAAGGAGGGAGTGATGATGCCCCCGCGATATCCCTGGTCATGGATCGTGCTTGGGTCAGGGATATGGATTGTACCCGGGCTTTTAGGCAAATTCCCGAGATAATTGATGATGTCCCCATAGGTACCCGGGTCATGGACGACCCGAGACCCGGGTCATGGAATACCCGGGATACTGAATGGATGGCCTATATCGGGGGAAAAATTGCGGGAAGGGTCCATCAGAAGCCGGGCAAGAGAACATCTGGGACGTCTTCTTATCGAGCTATTGGGTGCCCGGGCTCTCATGCCAACTCCCGGGAAGCTTTCTAACCAGGACACCTCGATATGAGCACCGCACTCGAGTGTACTAATAGGATAAGGTGTGGGCGGCTGTCCTGTCTCTGACACCAATCCAAGCGGTTGACAAAATCAAATAGGCTGGATGTGACTAGTATGAGATTTGACATGCCAGAATATACGGCACAATCAGCCACCATGCTATAATTAGTAGGTAACACGCTAAACGAGGTCATCATTACTTCTCCAAATATAAATACCAAGTTCTTTCTTTGCATTTACTCTGCTATTCAGATATTGAGCACATCATTTATTGCTCACTAAAACTCTTTCCTGCACACCAATTTCACAATCATCACTTGGTTACATTGGTTTTTGGCTTAAATCATTCACTGACTTAAGCATCGAAGTGGTCATGCCGGACATCCCTCCGGCGCCCATTCACGAGTTCATCTCCTTGTCTGCAGGTCACAAGGAAAGCCATAGCTCGCACTGCTCTTTTTCTCTTCATTATCTTGATAGCAGATCTGGCGGAGTACCTTACCCGACTCATCCATTTCACCTGGAACGCATCACAGACATTAAACAAGTGTTGGCTTAAAGGTGCTGCCTTCAGTCTGGGCTCGGAGTTCATATTAGGCTGTGGTGTAAGTCATAAGCTGAGTGGGTTTGTACAAGTAGTTGTATAGATCAAACTCTTTTAGTGTATCCTATCCACGGTGGTAGAAAGGGTGACGTAAGAGCAATTTAAATCTCCGAACATCCATAAACATATCTTGTGTGCTTAACTGATTAACTGTTGTTTTTAAACTGACTTGATCAGTTAGAGCATCCATCAGTTCAGTTTTCACTATAACTGAACTGATATATGCAACAACTGATCCCCTGCTTTTCAGTTATTCAGTTTACATAAGTTAAAATGCTTTCTAATATAACAGCTTTCTTCACGAATGATTACTTCAAGTTTCTTCAGCTTGGTTTTAAAACCAAACTCGATTTAATTTATCGGTGTTAACATTCTTAGAACACAAGCTATTGCTGCTCATTGGAGAATGTAGTGTTTGAAGCATCTTCAAAGGTGCTAGCACACGATCTTTCAGTTGGTATCAGAGCAGGTTCTTTTAAAAAGAACATTTGAAGAAAACTGTGTTTTAAAATTTGTTACTTTAAAATAGCGTTAAAAGATATTTAAAAGTATTTCATTCTATTTTCAAAACTATTTGAAAATGTTTATCTATCGCTCATTGCAAAAGGTTGAGATGATTGACTCTGCAACTAACATTGTCGCCACTTCTCTCGACTCCGAGCTTTGGGGTTTTAATCAGCCTACAGGGACTAGAGTCTTACATGTTGGCTATTCAGCGAAACTAATCGGAAGACAGGGTTTCAGCTACAAAGCCTTCCAGGTCAGCTGTTCTTCAGACGAAACTCATCCATGCTGGGACGTTGGTTGATTAAAATGGAACTTAATCACCAACAGTATTCCGCTTGACCTCAGTTTGAGTCTGCTCGACCAGTTGGGTAGTATAGAGATCTTGTCCAAGGCAGCTAGCTGATCTGCTGACAAAAAGACTCAAGGAACTTGCAGCATTTGAAGCAGTCAAGACAACCAGTTGTTGGTATATCCAGTTCAGTCATACACAAACCGACTGATAATTGATGTTATTTAAAATATGCTATTGTAGTAGCAATTTTTCCTTGCAACGGTATGTACTCAAATGTAAAAAATACAAGGAAGTTTATTTGATTAAATAAACATCATGTTTATCCAGTTGTGTTTCGTTGTGACTGAATGGTCCAAATTTCTTGTCTACATTGCTTGAATGATTATAACCTCTAAATGGATGCTTAGATAATTATTTTTCAAATAGGAGTTCTTAAATTCAGTTGTTGAGGAGGAGTTTTCTTATCCTCAAACTGAAGTAGTTTTTTTTGACCCGTTTTTATTTCAGTTCTTGAGGGAGAGCGTTTAACGACGTTTAAATGTACTATCCCTCGAACTTTAAAATGTTTTTAAAGTGTTTTAATTTTTTTTTACCGAGTTAACTGTTCAAGTTTTGTGATCGTCAAAAAGGGAGAGATTGTTGGAACATTTCATGTTCGCAATCTTGATTTTGATGTTAACAAAACTTGTTATTTTGTTTCTAATGATTTATCGTAGTGCGCAGGATACTGGAACTGATCAGAAGCTGAACTGATCAGTTATCTCGCCTAAACTGAAGCTTTCGAGATCGCCAACTGATAGTACCAACTGATTGTCAAAGATGAATCAGTCCAACTGATGTACCGAAGAACAGTTCCACTGATTGATCAGTTGTTAGGTATTTCAGTAGAAGACCTTCAGAAGCCCGACCAGCTGATGAAGAGCTCAACTGATGGAAATCCCAAATGACCAGTTCAACTGAACCAGTATAACCAGTTGAGCTGACGAGTCAACTGATTTCACCAAACCAGTTCAAGATCAGTTCAGAGCATCTGCACTATTAATAGTACAATTTATGGACGTTGCAGCAAATATTAAAGCCGAGAGATTCTTGGAGACATGTCGGAAAAGTCGAGACCAAATCTCAAAGAATGTATTCAAGCTGCAACGGATACAATTATTGAGTCTCACTATACGATCCGTTTCCCGCCTATATATAGAAGATCAGTGAAGACGAAAAACAAGAGAGAGCATAACAAGAACACAACAATTCAAGTGAGAAAAGGGCACGCTTAATATTTATCAGCTTACGAGAAGCAATCGGTCCTGATGGACACTTCAACGTGTTATCAGCTTAGTTTAGAAGCTCTTTTCCCTCAGTGTGTGGGAACACCTTTCTGGTGTATTCCTTGTCCATTTCCCACACACACACACACTCACTCATGTTAAAGTAGGTGCACGTCGAGCCAAATGTTGGCCGAGTGTTCACAATGAAAGTCTATGTATAAACAGTCTTTATTATAATAATATTTGAAATTATTGTTTTGGCACTTCTTTATCTGTGTACCCATGCATGTTGCATAGCTAAAATTCTTGAATATACAAATAGTAGAAAGAATATGAGATGCTCATATGATGAGTAGGGGTGGGCACAGGTCGGGTTTTTTCGGGTTTCGGGTACTTCGGATCGGGTACCCGATTTTTTCGGGTAGCATTTTCATAACCCGATCCCGATCCGATTTTGGACAATACCCGCTTTTTCGGGTACCCGATAAGTTCGGGTTCGGGTAGGGGTCGGGTTCGGGTTTTTTTTTGACAAAATAATATTTTATCATTTTGTGCCTATCAAATAATATGTGACGAGAAAATAGGCTTATCAAAATAATATTGTCTCGTGAATGTCTACAAAAGTTAAACACAAAAAAATCGAGCATAAACTATTTAGATGCATATATAAGAAATTAACAAGTCTAATCTTGAAATCCAACTTAGATCTTCACCAAAAAAATCAGAATCAACTTCTTGTTTGACTTTCAAAATATCATCTGGAATGTTTCATCACCTGCATAAAGATGTAAATTTATTAACAAAAAAAATGAACATCATGAAACAAAAATAAAGTGTATCAATAATTCATGTTTTTCATCAATGCAGGAAACAAAATCCATAAAATAAATAATAATAAGATTCACATGCATAAACTTCCAACCTTGAATTGATTACATTTTTTTTTCACCTTTATCATTGAAATAGTTATGATAATCAAACATCAATAATAGATGTATCAACACCCAATTTTGTCAACTCTTCAAAATAAAGAAAGAAAATAAAATTTTAGTACTTCGAAATGTTGAGATATATCTAAAGTAAATAAAATAAAATTAAAATACCTTTGTCAATCATTTCAACATCACACAAATCTTCCAATTATAAGCCCATATGTTTTTGCACAATGGTTTTATAATTTATTAAACTGGACCGGTCCAATTATATGTCCATATTTTTTTATTTTTAAAAAAACAATCGGGTACCCGATCGGGTAATTCGGGTAGCAATTTTATACCCGAACCCGATCCGACAAAAATATAATCGAGTTCGGGTACTACCCGAACCCGAATAATTACCCGATTTTACCCGACAATTGCACCCGATCGGGTTCGGGTCGGGTGGAACCCGAAAAACCCGATCCGATTGCCCACCCCTAATGATGAGTATCATGAAACTCATATTTGGAATACTGTATATTCTAAACAGTTCCTAGTCGATTCAGCCGCCGTTAAGAAGGATATAGGCCGCTCGAGTTCGAGACTAGTATCAGTGATGTGAGTACCATGTTTCATTGGTAGGGGACATTGTGATGTCCGAGCATGCAGATAGGTGCTCCTGGTAGAGTGCACTGAACAACCCTCAATATAGGACTTTCCAAGTGGTTCTCACTTATCGAGTGGAAAAGTCCTAGGTTGTACACCATTAGTCCTTATGACCCGGGACAACATTGAGACTCTCTATGCTAGCATTGCACTTTAACTTGTTTACCGATTCTTAAGGGGTCATCAGGTGGCAAGGTTGGGTGTTCTGTCGAAACATATAGGAGTCGATGCATTGTAGTCGGGGATTCACAGCTTACCTTCGGGTATGGATATCCTATGTGATCTCATGTGTATGTAGTTTGAAATCTCTGATCAGAGTATGGTGGTAATTAAGAAAGGGGTTTCTTAGATTACACCATCGATGCAACTACGACATGACACATAGTATCGATTCATTGACAACTCTCGATATACCAATGGTTGTCGAATCGGTCGGGATATATGAGTTGAAGGGACCGTACTGTACGCTAACCATAATTGAATGGTTCTTGCAGGCACTATCATTTGATACCTAGGGAATCATGTAAGCGATGCTGCTAGGCGTTTAACATGATTGGTTGGGTACTATCAGACTTGAGTTCTGACNGGACCGTACTGTACGCTAACCATAATTGAATGGTTCTTGGAGGCACTATCATTTGATACCTAGGGAATCATATAAGCGATGCTGCTAGGCGCTTAACATGATTGGTTGGGTACTATCAGACTTGATTTCTGACGTTCTTATTATCAAAGAGTTGATAAGTAAGAATGAAGCAATTGGGGTATGCTCAAATAAGGACATGTTTAGTCCGAATCACACGGAGATGTGAACCCACGGCTAGTTGTATCAATGAACCATTGAGGGTCACACAAGTACTAGCTTTCTAAATCCCATTTCGGGCAGCTCGGGCTGCTTGTGGTGCTGCCCATTTCGGGCAGCGATGGGCTGCCCGAACCCCTCCATTAAAAAATAAAAAAAATTTTGTTGGCCGGACTCCGGGGACGACGATGACGACTAGGGTTTCCAAAAGTGTTTTGGATTATCAAAGTGTCATGGGCCTTGAAGTTGTTGGGCCATTAGATGCCTAACATAACTTGTGAAATTTAAATGGGCCAAAATGTTTTTGGTGAAAAATAATTTTTGGGGCCCTTAAGTTTAAATTTACAAAATTTGTACATATTTTATCATAAAATAAATAATTGAAGTTGGACTTTAATTATTTATAATAAATTGTGATTTACAAGAAATTCGGTTATAAATAAATTAATTAAAAAGGAGACAAAGGTGTTTGTATACTTTGTTAATTTAGTTTATAATTGTGGCGGTTAGTGATTGGATCAAGATATATAATATTGGATCAATTGATTATTGTGATAATTAATTTATGGTGTATGATATGTGATATTATGCATGAAGGATTATCAAAAGTCCAAGCCCAATTTTCTAGGTGTATGCTAGGATATTTTGTGTTGAATGATTGTAATAATTATCAATTTATAAAGTGGGCTTGGTTTATGGCCCGTTCTCACCCCATGAGATATATCCCTATTTCCATGGATATTTATTTGTAAATATTAGTATAGTGGAAGATAAAGATTAGAAGATGGTTGCCTTGATGATTATTAAGATCGAAGACATGTAAATATTGGAAGCATATGTAATAGTTGCATTTGCATCCCATGCATTTCCCTAGGATTGGACCTAGGCCCGTGCTTAGCTCACACGGGCCGTTAGTTTTGGGGCGATTGATCATCCTTTTTTTTTTGTTTACTGTTTATAATATATGCATGATATGTTATAAATAATGAGTATGCGCGTTATTATTATGATAATAACAAAGTTGCACGAATCCGGCAAACATACGATCAAACATGGCGAGCTTTTAAATAAAATTAATGATGAGACCTTTCAAAATTAAAAAACTCTCATTTTGAATAAGATTCAAAATTAATATCAAGCCTGAAAAGGGGAATTATTAAGTTGTTTATAATTTCCATATCTTCCATCGACAATGGGTGCATGATGAACGCTACCCGTGTTCCGGGCTCGGCTTATATTATTGGGGGGGCCTTGGACATCGGAAAGCTGTGAAATCCATTGAAATTGTGATGTGAACTACGTGGAACTCCCATGATTTCGGCTCATATTATTGAGGGAACTCATGGCGACCGTCCATTAAGGTTCAACATCGATGGGTATGGCTTGGAACGTAAAGATGAACGACGTCATATTATTGGGTCCTAATCAAACGTGAGACAAAAGTTTACGTAGAGGGTTGCATGGTGATGCAATTGGAAACTACCTTTTAGGAATTGTGATTGGTTGATATTATTCGGGATCATAATTCGCTAATTGGACCTTCCGTACCTTGAGGAAAGGAGTTTCCCGTTTTCACTAAAGGTAGTGAAAATGTCAAAAAAGTGGGAGCGAAAATTTATAAAGTAAAAATCCATACTTTATATCTTACTAAACATTTTAAAATATTTATTAACATTTATCTGTTTTACTTTTCAGTACAAATTTTGACAATGTCTTTGATTCTCAATCCGCTATCTGCAATACTCGACAAACACATATTAACCGGACCTAGCTACCTCAACTCACTAAGAAACTTAAAAATCGTCTTTAATTCGGAAAGGATTTCATATACACTGACTGAGTCGCCCCCTTTTGAGGCTCCGACTGACTGCACTCCTGAGGAATTGCAGACTTACAAGGAATGGTGTGACCATGACTTGAAAGCCAAGTGTTATATGCAGGCTTCTATGAATGATGATCTGCAGAGGCGTTTTGAGGATGCAAAGAATGCTACTGACATTAATTTGCATCTCAAGGAGCTCTTTGGTGAGCAGACTCGACCTCTTAGGCATGCTACCGTCAAGGAGCTGATCACTTTGCGCATGCGAGATGGGGCCTCAGTCCATGAGCATGGCCTGAAGTTGATTGGGCTCGTGGACAAGCTCGTTGGCATGGATTCGATGTTGCCTTCGGAGTTGACCACCGATGTGTTGCTCTTATCGCTGCCTAGCTCATTTGATCTTTTTGTGGTGAATTTCAACATGAACAAGATGGAGCCGACCCTTGAGGAGTTGGTAAACATTCTTGTGACCTTTGAGTCAACCATCAAGAAAGAGAAGCCGATTCTTTATGTGGGTTCTTCATCTGGTACGGAGATTGATCCACGTGGGAAGGGAAAGAAGCGTTCTTTCCAACATCCCAAGAAGAATGTGTCCTTGAAGAGGCAAGCTCCGAATCCCGTTGTGGCAGCCACACCAGTAAAGGCTGACAAGACTGCTGATGTTTGTCATCATTGCAAGAAGCCCGGACATTGGAGGCGTAATTGCAGAGAATATCTTGCCTAGAAGGGTTCTGGAAACGGTATGTTCTATATCGAAGTAAATATTTCAATTAACTCTACTTCTTGGGTATTAAATACCGGCTGTTGCTCACATCTCTGTAATGAGTTGCAGGTGATGGGAAGAAGTAGGAGACTAAGGGAAGGTGAAACCTTCTTAAGGCTGAGCAATGTAGCAAGAGTTGCTGCCAAGGCTATTGGAGATGTTTACTTGATTTTGAACAATAATTTTAAATTAGTTTTAAGAGATGTTCTATTTGTACCTGATTTGGTGAAAAACATTATTTCCATTTCTATGCTTGATAAAGATGGATATTCTTGTTTATTTAGCAAAGGTGTTTGCAACATTTACAAGAATGGGTGTTTGATTGGTATTGGAGAACTTGAAAACGATCTCTACAACTTAAAATTGAAAGATATTCCACTAAACAATGTCCAAGCAATAACAACAACAAACAAGCGAGAACAAGATAATCTAAATTCGGCACAATTATGGCATGCTCGATTATGACATATTTTCCTAAGAAGGATGAACAAGTTAGTGGGAATGAGCATGTTTGATATGTCTGATATTAATGCTCTCACGTCTAGTGAATCCTGTCTGAAATGAAAGATGACGAAAATTCCCTTTAAGGGCCATGTGCAGCGAGCCAAAGGGTTATTGGATTTGATCCATACCGATGTGTGCGGTCCGCTTAGCATCACCACTAAGCATGGACATGCCTACTTCATCACCTTTACCGATGACTTTTCGAGGTATGGGTATGTGTATTTGATGAAATACAAGTCTGAAGCCTTTGAAAGGTTCAAAGAGTTTAGAAGTGAAGTAGAGAAACAGTAGGGACGAAGAATCAAGACACTTAGATCGGATCGAGGTGGTGAGTACTTGAGTGCCGAGTTCCAAGAGTATCTTAGGGAGAATGGGATTCTCTCACAGTGGACTCCGCTCGCTACACCACAGTTGAATGGTGTTTCGGAGCGTCGTAACCGGACTATGATGGACATGGTTCGGTCTATGATGGGGTTCACGGAGTTGCCGCCATCTTTTTGGGGATATGCGCCTGAGACAGCGGCACTGTTGTTGAACAATGTCCATTCAAAGGCAGTTGATAAGACACCATATGAGATATGGATGGGTAAGCCTCCCAAATATTCTTATCTTAGAATACGGGGATGCCCTGCTGATGTGAAGCAGGTAGTGGGAGAAAAATTGGATAGTCGATCCATTTTATGTTACTTTGTGGGATATCCAAGGAATTCAGTTGGATAGAAAAGGGGAGATGATAGAACGCAAAGAGGTTCGAGAGACACCCACAATTGTAGAACCCACACCAGAAGAGACAAGAGAGGAAATACAAGCTCCTAGAAGATCCGAGACAGTGTCGAGACCACCTATGAGGTATGGTCTGCTTCTTGAAGAGGGCCATGATGAGCCTATCCATGGATGTGATCCAAGGACCTTCAAGGAAGCATTATCTGATGCCGATTCTTCCAAGTGGCTTGAAGCAATGGTATCTGATATGAATTCCATGCATTCGAACCAAGTGTGGAATCTAGTGGATCCACCTTAGGGAACTGTTCCATAGGGTGTAAATGGATTTACAAGAGGAAACTTGGGGCGGATGGGAAGGTATTGACCTTCAAAGCGCGATTGGTGGCAAAAGGGTATACTCAAAGACAAGGGGTTGACTTTGAGGAAACCATTTCTCCAGTTGCAATGTTCAAGTCGATAAGGATATTGCTAGCCATAGCTGCATGGTATGACTACGAGATATGGCAGATGGATGTCAAGACAGCCTTTCTTAATGGGGATATTAAGGAAGAGACTTACATGTCTCAACCTGAAGGGTTTACATCTATCGGAAGTAAGCATATGATATGCAAACTTCAGAGATCTATTTATGGTCTAAAGCAGGCATCTAGGATTTGGAACCTCAGATTCGACAGTACAATCAAAGAGTTTGAGTTTACTAAGAATCTTGAGGAACCCTGTGTATAAGAAGGTCAGTGGGAATGCTGTGATATTCCTGGTGCTTTATGTTGATGACATTCTACTCATTGGAAACGATGTTGGAATGTTGCAATCAACTAGAAAGATTATGAGATGTTCATATGATGAGTATCATGAAAAAACTCATATTTGCAATACTGTATATTCTAAACAGTTCCTAGTCGATTCAGCCGCCGCTAAGAAGGATATAGGCCACTCGAGTTCGAGACTAGTATCTGCGATGTGAGTACCATGTTTCATTGGTAGGGGACATTGTGATGTCCGAGCATGCAGATAGGTGCTCCTTGTAGAGTGCACTGAACAACCCTCCATAAAGGACTTTCCAAGTGGTTCTCACTTATCGAGTGGAAACGTCCTAGTTTATGGTTGTACACTATTAGTCCTTATGACCCGGGACAACATTGAGACTCTATATGCTAGCATTGCACTTTGACTTGTTTACCGACTCTTAATGGGTCATCAGGTGGCAAGGTTGGGTGTTCTGTCGAAACATATAGGAGTCGATGCATTGTAGTCGGGGATTCACCGCTTACCTTCGGGTATGGATATCCTATGTGATCTCATGTATATGTAGTTTGAAATCTCTGATCAGAGTATGGTGGTAATTATGAAAGGGGTTTCATAGATTACACCATCGATGCAACTACGACATGACACATAGTATCGATTCATTGACAACTCTCGATATACCAATGGTTGTCGAATCGATCGGGATATATGAGTTGAAGGGACCGTACTGTACGCTAACCATAATTGAATGGTTCTTGGAGGCACTATCATTTGATATCTAGGGAATCATATAAGCGATGCTGCTAGGCGTTTAACATGATTGGTTGGGTACTATCAGACTTGATTTCTGACGTTCTTATTATCAAAGAGTTGATAAGTAAGAATGAAGCAATTAGGGTATGCTCAAATAAGGACATGTTTAGTCCGAATCACATGGAGATGTGAACCCACGGCTAGTTGTATCAATGAACCATTGAGAGCCACACAAGTACTAGCTTTCTAAATCCCATTTCGGGCAGCTCGGGTTGCTTGTGGTGCTGCCCATTTCGGGCAGCGAGGGGCTGCCCGAAACCCTCTATTAAAAAATTAAAAAAAAATTTTGTTGGCCGGAATCCGTGGACGGTGATGACGACTAGGGTTTCCAAAAGTGTTTTGGATTATCAAAGTGTCATGAGCCTTGAAGTTGTTGGGCCATTAGATGGCTAACATAATTTGTGAAATTTAAATGAGCCAAAATGTTTTTGGTGAAAAATGATTTTTGGGGCCCTTAAGTTTAAATTTACAAAAGTTGTACATATTTCATCATAAAATAAATAATTGAAGTCGGACTTTAATTATTTATAGTAAATTGTGATTTACAAGAAATTCGGTTATAAATAAATTAATTAAAAAGTAGACAAAGGGGTTTGTATACTTTGTTAATTTAGTTTATAATCGTGGCGGTTAGTGATTGGATCAAGATATATAATATTGGATCAATTGATTATTGTGATAATTAATTGATGGTGTATGATATGTGATATTATGCATGAAGGATTATCAAAAGCCCAAGCCCAATTTTCTAGGTGTATGCTAGGATATTTTGTGTTGAATGATTGTAATAATTATCAATTTATAAAGTGGGCTTGGTTTATGTCCCGTTCCCACCCCATGAGATGTATCCCTATTTGCCATGGATATTTATTTGTAAATATTAGTATAGTGGAAGATAAAGATTAGAAGATGGTTGCCTTGATGATTATTAAGATCGAAGACATGTAAATATTGGAAGCATATGTAATAGTTGCATTTGCATCCCATGCATTTCCCTAGGATTGGACCTTGGCCCGTGCTTAGCTCACGCGGGCCGTTAGTTTTGGGGCGATTGATCATCTTTTTTTTGTTAACTGTTTATAATATATGCATGATATGTTATAAATAATGAGTATGTGCGTTATTATTATGATAATAACAAAGTTGCAAGAATCCGGCAAACATACGATCAAACATGGCGAGCTTTTAAATAAAATTAATGATGAGATCTTTCAAAATTAAAAAACTCTCATTTTGAATAAGATTTAAAATTAATATCAAGCCTGAAAAGGAGAATTATAAAGTTGTTTATAATTTCCATGTCTTCCATCGACAATGGGTGCATGATGAACGCTACCCGTGTTCCGGGCTCGGCTTATATTATTGGGGGGGCCTTGGACACCGGAAAGCTGTGAAATCCATTGAAATTGTGATGTGAACTACGTGGAACGCCCATGATTTCGGCTCATTTTATTGAGGGAACTCATGGCGACCGTCCATTGAGGTTCAACATCGATGGGTATGACTTGAAACGTAAAGATGAACGACGTCATATTATTGGGTCCTAATCAAACGTGAGACAAAAGTTTACGTAGAGGGTTGCATGGTGATGCAATTGGAAACTACCTTTTAGGAATTGTGATTGGTTGATATTATTCGGGATCATAATTCGCTAATTGGACTTTCCGTACCTACTGAGGAAAGGAGTTTCCCGTTTTCACTAAAGGTAGTGAAAATGTCAAAAAAGTGGGAGCGAAAATTTATAAAGTAAAAATCCATACTTTATATCTTACTAAATATTTTAAAATATTCATTAACATTTTTCTGTTTTACTTTTCAGTACAAATTTTGACAATGTCTTTCATTCGCAATCCGCTAACTGCAACACTCGACAAACACATATTAACCGGACCTAACTATCTCAACTGGCTAAGAAACTTAAAAATCGTCTTGAATTCAGAAAGGATTGCATATACACTGACTGAGTCGCCCCCCGTTGAGGCTCCGGCTGACTGCACTCTTGAGGAATTGCAGACTTACAAGGAATGGTGTGACCAGTTCTTGAATGACTGGTGTTATATGCAGGCTTCTATGAATGATGATCTACAGAGGCGTTTTGAGGATGCAAAGAATGCTGCTGACATTAATTTGCATCTCAAGGAGCTCTTTGGTGAGCAGGCTCGACCTCTTAGGCATGCTACCGTCAAAGAGCTGATCACTTTGCGCATGCGAGATGGGGCCTCGGTCCATGAGCATGGCCTGAAGTTGATTGGGCTCGTGGACAAGCTTGTTGGCATGGATTCGATGTTGCCTTCGAAGTTGACCACCGACGTGTTGCTCTTATCGCTGCCTATCTCATTTGATCTTTTTGTGGTGAATTTCAACATGAACAAGATGGAGCCGACCCTTGAGGAGTTGGTAAACATGCTTGTGACCTTTGAGTCAACCATCAAGAAAGAGAAGCCGATTCTTTATGTGGGTTCTTCATCTGTTACGGAGATTGATCCACGTGGGAAGGGAAAGAAGCGTTCTTTCCAACGTCCCAAGTAGAATGTGTCCTTGAAGAGGCAAGCTCCGAATCCCGTTGTGGCAGCCACACCAGTAAAGGCTGACAAGACTGCTGATGTTTGTCATCATTGCAAGAAGGCCGGACATTGGAGGCGTAATTGCAGAGAATATCTTGCCCAGAAGGGTTCTAGAAACGGTATGTTCTATATCGAAGTAAATATTTCAATTAACTCTACTTCATGGGTATTAAATACCGGCTGTTGCTCACATCTCTGTAATGAGTTGCAGGTGATGGGAAGAAGTAGGAGACTAAGGGAAGGTGAAACCTTCTTAAGGCTGAGCAATGGAGCAAGAGTTGCTGCCAAGGTGTGGAGATGTTTACTTGATTTTGAACAATGATTTTAAGTTAGTTTTAAGAGATGTTTTATTTGTACCTGATTTGGTGAAAAACATTATTTCCATTTCTATGCTTGATAAAGATGGATATTCTTGTTTATTTAGCAAAGGTGTTTGCAACATTTATAAAAATGAGTGTTTGATTGGTATTGGAGAACTTGAAAACGATCTCTACAACTTAAAACTGAAAGATATTCCACTAAACAATGTCCAAGCAATAACAACAACAAACAAGCGAGAACAAGATAATCTAAATTCGGCACAATTATGGCATGCTCGATTATGACATATTTCCCTAAGAAGGATGAACAAGTTAGTGGGAATGAGTATGTCTGATATGTCTGATATTAATGCTCTCACGTCTAGTGAATCCTGTCTGAAATGAAAGATGATGAAAATTCCCTTTAAGGGCCATGTGGAGCGAGCCAAAGGGTTATTGGATTTTATCCATACCGATGTGTGCGGTCCGCTTAGCATCACCACTAAGCATGGACATGCCTACTTCATCACCTTTACCGATGACTTTTCGAGGTATGTGTATGTGTATTTGATGAAATACAAGTCTGAAGCCTTTGAAAGGTTCAAAGAGTTCAGAAGTGAAGTAGAGAAACAGTAGAGACGAAGCATCAAGACACTTCGATCGGATCGAGGTGGTGAGTACTTGAGTGCCGAGTTCCAAGAGTATCTTAGGAAGAATGGGATTCTCTCGCAGTGGACTCCGTCCGCTACACCACAGTTGAATGGTGTTTCCGAGCGCCGTAACCGGACTTTGATGGACATTGTTCGGTCTATGATGGGGTTCACGGAGTTTCCGCCATCCTTTAGGGGATATGCGCTTGAGACAGCGGCACTATTGTTGAACAATGTCCATTTACAGGTAGTTGATAAGACTCCCTATGAGATAAGGATGGGTAAGCCTCCCAAATATTCTTATCTTAGAATATGGGGATGCCCTGCTTATGTGAAGCAGGTAGTGGGAGAAAAATTGGATAGCCTATCCATTTTATGTTACTTTGTGGGATATCCAAGCAATTCAGTTGGATACTATTTCTATCATCCCCAAGAAACAAAGGTGTTTGTTTCTAAGAATGCAACCTTTTTTGAAAAGGAATTTCTATTGGATAGAAAAGGAGAGATGATAGAACTCGAAGAGGTTCGAGAGACACCCACAATTGTAGAACCCACACCAGAAGAGCCAAGAGAGGAGATACAAGCTCCTAGAAGATCCGAGACACTGTCGAGACCACCTATGAGGTATGGTCTGCTTCTTGAAGAGGTCCATGATGAGCCTATCCATGGATGTGATCCAAGGACCTTCAAGGAAGCATTATCTGATGCCGATTCGTCCAAGTGGCTTGAAGCAATGGAATCTGAGATGAATTCCATGCATTCGAACCAAGTGTGGAATCTAGTGGATCCACCTTAGAGAACTGTTCCTATAGGGTGTAAATGGATTTACAAGAGGGAACTTGGGGCGGATGGGAAGGTATTGACCTTCAAAGCGCGATTGGTGGCAAAAGAGTATACTTAAAGACAAGGAATTGACTTCGAGGAAACCATTTCTCCAGTTGCAATGTTCAAGTCGATAAGGATATTGCTAGCCATAGCTGCATGGTATGACTATGAGATATGGAAGATGGATGTCAAGACAGCCTTTCTTAATGGGGATATTAAGGAAGAGATTTACATGTCTCAACCTGAAGGGTTTACATCTATCAGAAATAAGCATATGGTATGCAAACTTCAAAGATCTATTTATGGTCTAAAGCAGGCATCTAAGATTTGGAACCTCAGATTCGACAGTACAATCAAAGAGTTTGATTTTACTAAGAATCTTGAGGAACCCTGTGTGTATAAGAAGGTAAGTGGGAATGCTGTGATATTCCTGGTGCTTTATGTTGATGACATTCTACTCATTGGGAATGATGTTGGAATGTTGCAATCTACTAGACAGATTATGAGATGCTCATATGATGAGTATCATGAAACTCATATTTGCAATACTGTGTATTCTAAACAGTTCCTAGTCGATTCAGCCGCCGGTAAGAAGGATATAGGCCACTCGAGTTCGAGACTAGTATCTGCGATGTGAGTACCATGTTTCATTGGTAGGGGACATTGTGATGTCCGAGCATGCAGATAGGTGCTCCTTGTAGAGTGCATTGAACAACCCTCCATAAAGGACTTTCAAAGTGGTTCTCACTTATCGTGTGGAAACGTCCTAGTTTATGGTTGTACACTATTAGTCCTTATGACCCGGGACAACATTGAGACTCTATATGCTAGCATTGCACTTTGAATTGTTCACCGACTCTTAAGGGGTCATCAGGTGGCAAGGTTGGGTGTTCTGTCGAAACATATAGGAGTCGATGCATTGTAGTCGGGGATTCACCGCTTACCTTCGGGTATGGATATCCTATGTGATCTCATGTGTATGTAGTTTGAAATCTCTGATCAGAAAATGGTGGTAATTAAGAAAGGGGTTTCTTAGATTACACCATCGATGCAACTACGACATGACACATAGTATCGATTCATTGACAACTCTCGATATACCAATGGTTGTCATGAATTGAAGGGACCGTACTGTACGCTAACCATAATTGAATGGTTCTTGCAGGCACTATCATTTGATACCTAGGGAATCATGTAAGAGATGATGCTAGACGTTTAACATGATTGGTTGTATACTATCAAACTTGAGTTCTGACGTTCTTATTATCAAGGAGTTGATAAGTAAGAATGGAGCAATTGGGGTATGCTCAAATAAGGACATGTTTAGTCCGAATCACATGGAGATGTGAACCCACGGCTAGTTGTATCAATGAACCATTGAGGACCACATAAGTACTAGCTTTCTAGATCCCGTTGAGAAATAAAATAATTTAATGTGTTAAACGGCTTATAAAGGAGTTTATAAGAGTAAATAAAATTAGAAGTATGACTTCTATAAGGGAATGTGACTTTTAATTTGTGGAAGTGTTCCTAAATTAAAAGTTGGCCAAATAAATAATGTATTTGAAAATTTGATTTTCATAAATATTATTATTGACTAAATCAAATTAATTCAAGTGTTGAATTAATTAAACACTGGTGGACCTAGTAGAGACCAAATAATTAAATTAATTCAAATGTTGGATTAATTAAATAACATTGGGCCTTGTAGAGCCCCATTAGAAATAATTATTAAACTAGTGGGCTCGAGTAAAATCAAGTAAAGTTTAAATGGTCTCAAATGTGTTTGAGATATTTAAATAAAAGTCTATGGGCCTTGTAATTGTTACAAGCCCAAGTGAAAAAGCATGCTAGGGAGGTGAAGGGTTGGAGTCAACTTTTGAGTTGATTGCATGGCATGCACATGCACCTTTTTGCTTTAAATTTTTGCTCAATCAAGAAAAATGTTTTCTCTTTCTCTCTTACTCCACTAGTTGGCCGAAAATTCAAGGGCATTCTCTCCAATTTTTCTTTCTTTAATTGTTGAGGAAAGCTTAGACTTCTCATTGAAAAATCCTCTTAATTTTCTAGTGCAAAATAAGAGGGGTTCTAGCTTGCAAGTGGTGGGCCTAATTTTGAAGCAAGAAGAGCTTGTAGATTGTCTTGCCATTCAAGAGCTAAGGTGTTTACACCTTAGTTGGAGCCATAACATCAATCTTTGAGATTGATAGGTAATATTCTTAACACATTATGTATGACACATTTTGGTGTTTTCGTATTTGCTACACATCATAGTTGAGGGTGCTCGGTTTTTCTTGTAAGAAAAATATTTTGAAACTTCCGTTGCACACTTCGAGCACCTTAAACGACCCCTTTCAACTCACTCTCAAAATACAGTCTTGCACAAAGACGTTAAACTTGTATATGTAATCTTTGGCACCCAGATGTGAAACACGTGTTGGCTGAAAGGTGCTGCCTTCAGTCTAGGCTAGGAGTTCAGTTTAGGCAGTGGTGTAAGTCCTAAGCTGAGTGAGTTTGTACAAGTAGTTGTATGGATCAAAGTCTTCTAGTGGATCCTACCCGAGGTGGTAGAAGGGGTGACGTAGGAGCAGTTGAAGTCTACGAACATCCATAAACATAGCTTGTGTACTACTGATTAACTGTTGTTTTTGAACTGACTTGATCAGTTATAGCATCCGTCAGTTCAGTTTTCAATACAACTGAACTGATATATGCAACAACTAATCTCCTGCTTTTCAGTTATTCAGTTTACATAAGTTAAAATGCTTTCTAATATACCAACTTTATTCACGAAAAATTACTTTAAGTTTCTTCAGCTTGGTCTTAAAACCAAACTCGATTTAATGCATCGGTGTTAACATTCTTAAAACAAGAGCTATTGCAGCTCATTGGAGAATGTAGTGTTTGAAGCATCTTTGAAGATGTTAGCACACGATCCTTCATAGTTTCTCAACAATAGCGGCCACTTGAAAAGGTTCTCTCAAACTCATCCCGTTAGCATGAATCTCATGAAGAATTACTTAAATTTCTTGAACATAACTGATAACCGGCTTAAAATCCACTATTTTAAAATCCAAAAAGCTGCCTACAAGAAAATTTTTGGACTCGGCATCCTCGATTTTTCGCTTTCTATCAAGGGATTCCATAGCCCTTTAGTCATATCCTTTTCGTAAAACACATTGTAGAGTGAATCGGCTAATCTATTCAATATATAATTTTTGCATACACACCTCCAGAGCAATGATGGATTCAACATCTCCCTCATCCTCTTTTAGTTTAGGAGCATCCTTAAATATGAATCTGGCCAGGTACAGTGTTGTCAAGTAAAAGAGCTATTTTTGCTGCCAGCTTTTGAATTACATAACAGTGGACTTCTCTTGTTTTTCTCCATGACTGCTAGCATAGAAATTGCAACAGCCGTGGGGGAAACACGAGGAACGACTCGAGGCATATTAAGAACAGTGACATGAGAGACAAAAAGACCATATTCCCTTTGCACGTTTGTTTTAGAAGCCATATATGAAAAAAAATCACGTAATGAGTATACAAAATCTGTATTAATATTATAATCCAATATTGTAGTTCTCGAAATTTGAATAAACTAGTATAAAGTTTTAACAAATACAGAAGGTAAAACAGAAATAAATAAACGATGTCGAGAGAAAATACAATAGGTATAAATAAAAATAGTAAAGAAAGCAGAGGCCTGTACGAAGTTGGACAACTGTTTCTAACGATACAACGGTGAAACCAGTATTAACCTGGAACAAAGATACTATGTCAGTGAACTGAAGAGGTACATGAACTTTATCACGATGTCCTATACCTCGTTTTTCTCATGATTCNGTTGCGTTGGTTTTACATGAATTTGACACGAGAAATGCATGTTTATTGTTATGAAGCTCACGTTTTTGGGGTGATTGAAGGGGGATGCGAGGGCTTGGATGTACAAGGGTCGAAATACAGCAGGTTTAGAGGGGGACTAAATTTTGAGTTCAGGTCTGGTGCGTACGGCTTAGGTGGTGATCGCATCTTGTCTTCCTTTGGTTGTAATGGCCGATCGGGTTAAAAAACGAGGGGTACAGCTGCGTAAGGTTGAACCATGCCATGGTGCAGACCTTGGTGGGTGCAAACCGTGGTCTAGGGAGGCCAAATGTGGCTGCTCATGACCCGAGGACAGGTCTGGAAGGCTTGATCGAAGGGGGGCTCGCGTAGGGCTTGTGTGTAAGGAACCATGCACGTCCGTGTGCATGGTGCCGTAGGCGTGGGTTTGGTTGGTCCAAGAGTGAGTCCACAGCTTGATCTTTGTCCTAGGTAACAAGGCTGGTCCCCGTTGGTTTGGTCTAGGGTTGATTATTTGAAGGATAGGTGCACTAGGGTTTGGTGAGAGCAAGTGCAATTTTCCAGCAACTTTAGTGTCCTCTTTGAGGGTCTTAGGTGGTGTGAAACATGTGGTTTAAGTGCTGGTCATGTGGGTTCAAATCGTGGTTTAAGTTGGGAGAAGTTTGGTTGAGTTTCGGGTTGATTCGGGTTAAAACCGGGACGTAGGTCCAAATTTTAAAACGAATCGTATAAGTTATGAAATGAGCTCGAGTTTACGTCTACTAAACGATTATAAATATGTTCTGAGGTGTTTTAAGGAGTTTTGTTGGCTTCGGGTCGAAATTTTGATGTCCAGGGGTATAACGTTCAATTAGAGTTTACAGGGGCAAAATTGTCATTTTTCACCCGGGTCAAGTTAACAGTCCTGGCAGCGCCTTGATCACAAATTGACATGTTTTAAATGTATAAGTTATCATTAACATGACGTTTTATGCAAATATGTAAAATACGTTGAATGCTTGATTTTAAAGAAATTTACGTATATGCATGATTTTTATAAGTGATGAATATGTGGATATGTTTTGAAGGATGAGAGTTGGTTGTGATTAATACGAACACGAATACGAATACGATGACATGTAAGGCCAAGGCTCAGTGGATAGATAATACTATCGCTGATGTCCCCGCCGTCGGGTACCACAGTTATACGTAGATGGATCCATCGAATAAAGCTGATACGAAGGTCACAACTAATGAACGGAATTCAAATAAAGAAAATGAATATGTATATGATGATATGATGAGACATGTTTTTGACACGTTATGCTTTGACACGATATGTTTAAGCTCATGCTTTTAACATAATGAAATGTATGTTAATTACAGTACTTTTCACTGATGCTTGCTATGCATATGTACTTTTTATAATGGTTCAGGTGTGTTGAGTCTTTAGACTTAGTAGGTGTGAATGATGTAGGTGAGCATGTCGATGTAAAGACTAGAGGCGCTGAAGACTGAGTAGACTGAGCTGGGGGTGCACATGAAAACCCGAGGACCTTGCATTTCTTCAGCATAATATGATTATGAGACATGGTTTAAGCAATATTTTTTTAAATGATTTTTGAATCTTGGTTTACGTTGTTGAGTTGTCAGACGCTCGAGTTTCTCTCTTAAAACAGTAGACTAGGAGGTTGAGTTTATTTTAAGATTTTGTGTAATTGCAGTTATTTATATTAAATGATTTGATGAATTTTAAAACGCCTCATTAATTTATTTAAATGTTTATGATAGTGTGTATCTTCGGTCCTAGCTTATAAAAAATATTAGTATTTTAAGGAGCAGATGTTACAGTTGGTATCAGAGCAAGGGTTCTTGTAGAGGATTGTGCCACCGCCAGCTTTAAAAGCTCAGTCGTCAAGCCTCAAGTTTGTAAGTTTAAATGTTTTTAATGACATCACCTACATGTTTACATAATACAATTTTTACAGTACATGTTTATCTGTCTATATGCATGTTACGACAGGGAATAAGAAATTATATGGTTTTCATGCATGCTGGCTTTGTGGTGGAAATTGACATGATTAAGAATTTTGTTAATGGACGTTAAGGAATGTTGAAAATGATTTGACTATATTGATTTTTGGTTAGTGATGGATCGTGTGCTCGGCACCTTTGAGGTGCTTTCAACACAATAAATCAATGAGCTGCAATAGCTCGTGTTTTAAAAATGTTTACACCGATTAATTAAATCAAGTTTGGTATTAAACCAAGCGGAAAATACTTGTTGTAATCCTTCGTTAATAAAATTGATATATTTTATATCCTATGCAACTGAATAACTGTAGTTTAGAATGGATCAGTTATGGTTTGTATCAGTTCAGTTATGGAAAGAACTGAACTGATATCAGTTGAACTGATCAAATCAGTTAAGAATAAAAACAAACAGTTCAACAGAAATAACACAATATATGTTTATGGATGTTTGGAGACTTTAACTGCTCCTACTTCACCCCTTCTAACACCTCGGGTAGGATCCAATAGAAGACTTTGATCTATATAATTGATTTGTACAAACCCACTCAGCTTAAGACTTACCATACTGCCTAACTGAACTCCTAGACTAGACTGAAGGCATTACCTCCCAGCCAACACTTGTTTAACGTTTGTGTGTCAAAGACTACATACACAAGTTCATTGTCTTTGTGCAAGAATGTATTTGAGTGGTGGTCTGTGTGTGTGAGAACTGAACAATGAACACTACAAGAAGGTGATCTCACTCACTGAGGGAAATAAGCTTCTGAACTAAGCTGATATGACTTTGAAGTGTTCCCTCGACTGAGCTGATTGCTTCCTTGTAAGCTGATAAGAAATATGCGTGCACTTTTTCTTTGTATGTTCACCCACTTCTCTATGTTTGTTGATGGTCTTGGTCTTCTATATATAGAGGCAATGTGACCGTGCACCAAGACTCATCAAATGTGATCGTTGCAGCTTGAATGCATTCCTTGATACTTGTGTGTCGACTTTTCTTACATGCATTCAGGAACCTCTCGACTTTAATCTTTGCTGCAATGTCCATTTTTGTACTATTGATAGTACAAATACTTTATTCAGTACGCACAGGTTGATTCCATAAGATAAGCTTGTCGATATCTGCAAACTGATTGATTCCAAACTGAGGCTATGAACTGGTCAGTTGAACTGGTCTTGAACTGGTTTGGTGAAATCAGTTGGCTCGTCAGCTGACCTGATTTCACTGATTCAGTTGAACTGGTCAATTGGGCTGTTCATCAGTTGAGCTCTTCATCAACTGGCTGGGCTTCTGAAGGTCTTCTACTGTACCACCTATCAACTGATCAATAAGTGAAACTTGTCTTTGATACATCAGTTGGACTGGTTCAGTTCGAGTAATTAGTTAGCACTTCAATTTGCTTCTCGGAAGCTTCAGTTTTGGCTTGGTAACTGATCAGTTTAAAGCCTAATCAGTTTCAGCTTCCTGCGCACTTAGGTAAATCATTAAAAACAAAATAAAAAGTTTTGTTAATATAAAAATAAAGATTGCGAACACGAAATGTTCCAAAAGTTAGTAGTACTAATGTTCTACTTTTTGGATCATAAGTTAGCCATGAAGATTATGAATGCTTTTGGGGCATGTAGCTTTTCTAAGAAAATACTAATGATTCGTGGTTACTAGTTGAGTTAATTTTTGATAATTTCATATAAGGAATAATGATTCAAAGACTACGACGATCTTTAGAGTTATAAAAATGTATAATTTGGGATTTTAGATATTGATGGAAATGTAAGACTGGTTATGAGAATTTTTTTGGGATTCAATACTTAAGATGATTGAACTTTATGTTACAAAAAACCTATAAAATGGAATTAAGAACGCCAAGAACTTATGGTTAATAGTAGAATTTTCGAAATTTAGGACCAATTGGATAATTTTCGAGGAAATTAGGAATTAATTTTGCAAATGTTAAGAAATTTGAGGACTAGTTTAGCAGTAAGTGAGAATTGAATAGTTTAAATGATAGGAATTTTCGATGATTTAGGCTTGAAGGGATATTTAGAACCTTGAAATATCTGGGCTATAATAAGGAATGGTGATCAAGGACATTGTAGGATGATTCAATATTTGTCACGCCCCGTGTCCGAAGCGTCGATGACATTCGGCATTGTTTAATTACTTGAAAAGAATTAAGCCTCGTATCAAAACAAACCAGTCTTTTTCATAAAATAATATTGTCTTTTACAATGACAATGGAATAAACATTACATCAGAGTTTTTCTGAAACGGAAACAAGGGAAAATAAAATTCTTGAATCTTGATCCCGATCCTTGATTCACCATCCCCAAAAAGCATCTAGCTCTTCCTCATTCAGTTGTTCCTCTTTTTATCTGAAATTTGTAAGGGGTGAGTGTTTTGGAAAACACTCAGCAAGTGGGGGGTCGATCGATTTTCAATGATACATATAGAACTTAATCTTTAAAACATTTCTTTAACAAACTTTCAAAACTTATTACTTTTAACTCATCATAGCAGAAGCGATTCGAACAATAGACACTTTTTCAGATAATTCGAAATAGTTCAGAAGCAAATCAGATAATTTCAGATAGCATAGACACAACACTGTTACTCATCTCATTTTCATTATCAAATTGTCTCCAATATGTTAGTCCTCTAAGGGGTGAGGCCAGAACTCGGTTTTATACCCACCGGAGGGGGCCAGACAGAAATGGTTTTATACCCACCATTGGGGGCCAGACAGAATCACAATTCTCGTCCCATTTCAAATTGAATTGTAACAGTGTAACAAAGATTTCAGAGGTAACAGACATAACTTTTCAGATTTTCAGATTTCAGAGGTTTCATACGGACAAAACGGAATCAAAGAAATTTGAAGCATAGAAGAAACACATAATCGATCGAAATTTTAAACAGAACAGATAGCAATTTTCAAAAATATGGACATACATAGAAGCATGTCATATTATTTTTATTCAAAGTTTAAAATACAAAAAAATACTTAATCAAAAACCCACTTACAGTAATTTAAGGATAGAACCGAAATTTTTAGACTTTGGCACCTTGCCTTTCGAAAATTTTGCAGCACCTCTAAGTATTCTTTTCAATCACTGTCTTCACTTCAGCAGTGCTTCGACGTAGAATTCTAGCACTTGAACCGCACGAACTCCTCTTCCTTCTTTCTCGAATTTCGGCCGAGAGCTTTTTAGGGTGAGGGGAAACCGAAATTTTCTTGGCTTTTTGGAATGGGTTTGCATGCATGTTGGCCTCATATTTATAGCAAAATTGTGGCTCTTCCCTACCCCCTTGGCCGTCCCCTTGGAGCCCAAGAAATGGATTAATTGATCTCATAATGATGGTCAAAGGAAATCCAAGCACCAAAGGTCCTTCCTTGCTTAATAAAGGTGTCCTAGCCCTTAGCTCCTCCCGCAGCTCCTTCATGGATTATCTCAACGGTCATTTCTTGCATATTTAATTTATCCTAACCTTTAGCTCATCCCTTAGCTTCTTCCTTAATTATCTCAAAGGTTGTTTCTTGCAAAATAAATTTGTCCAATTCCTTGGCTCACCTTTTAGCTCCTTTTTTGGTCTTGTTAAAACACACTTGGTTGAGCTGTTTTGAGCTGAAAGATCGAGTCCTTGAGCTGGGGTTTTACTCCTCCAGTAACAATACTTCCGTGGATGCGGTTAGTTGCAGCTCGGCTTCATGTTGAGTTAATCTCCGAGCTTTTAAGCTACTTCCTCGAGTTATGTTAGCAGAAAATCTAAGTTCATATTTAAATTTACAGTTAGAATAAAAGTTCTTTGAGCTTAGATTAAGCTAAATTTTAAGTTTGTATTTATTACGTGATTTGCTTCGGATCGAATTTTCCGAGTTCTCACATCCCTCCCACCTTATTGAAAGTTTCGTCCTCGAAACTTGGATCAGCTTGAGCTTTTGAATAAATGAGGATATTGCGAGCGCATTTTCTCTTCAAGTTCCCAAGTGGTCTCCCTTTCAATATGATTTTACCACTGCACTTTGACATATGAGATTGTTTGGTGCCTCAACACTTGGTCTTTTGTGTCCACTATTTGGATAGGGACTTCTTCATATTTGAGTTCTTCATTAAGGTGTCCTTCAATCATCATTGGTGCAACTTTGAGTACGTGACTGGGGTCTGGAACATATTTCCTCAGTTGCGAGATGTGAAAAACGTTGTGAATCCTGGACATTTCAGGTGGCAAAGCTAGACGGTAGGCTAAGGTTCCCACTTTTTTCAATATCTCGAATGGTCCTACATATCTTGGGTTTAACTGAACCGAACCACTCTTTTTATTGGTGAGACCTTGATGTTAGAGTAGATGCCCTACAAGCCAACGGTTGGCTAGGGAATTTATTGACTCAAGTGAAATAAACACTCTTTATTTTAATATAATTTACCTTTTAATGGTTTCGTTATACTTTATCTGTATACTCATGCAAGCAGCATAGATAAAGTCTTTGATTATGCTTTGATACAAATGAATCGTAATTCGATGTTGAAACTCATTTGTAAACACTGCATATTCTAAATTCGTTCCTAGTCGATTCAGCCGCCTAAAACAGGGATAAAGATCGCTTGAGCTCGATACTAGCATCTGTGATGTTGTGTACTGCGTTTCTTGGTAAGGGCATAGAGATGTCCAAACATGCAGATGGGTAGTCATATGATGATTATACCGAACAACCCTCCATCGGATTTTCCAAGTGGTTATCATTCATCGAGAGGATAAGTCCGTGGTTATGATTGTACACCATTAGTCCTTATGACCCGGGACAACACTGAGGCTCTATATGCTAGGGCTGTGCTTTGACTCGTTTACCGGCTTCAGGAGAATCATCAGGTGGCGAGATTGGGTACAGTTGCGACACATATAGGAGCCAGTGCATTGTAGTCGGGGATTCACCGCTCACCCACGGGTGTGGATATCCTATGTGATCTAATGTAATAATAGTGCATGAAATCTCTGGCCAGAGTATGAGATGTACGTTGAAGAAGGAGTTCTCCAATAGTACACGCGATGTCACTATTAAAGTTATCACATAGTTATCGAATTAATATGCAACCCTCGATGAACCAATGGTTGCAGATTCGATCGGGATATATGAGATGAAGGGACCGTACTGTATGCTAATCATAATCGACTGGTTCTTGCAGGCACTATCAGTGATACCTAGGGGATCATGGGGCGATGCTACTAGACGCTCTTACCATGATCCGATGGGTGCAATCAGAAATGAGTTCTGACATTCTTGATCAAAAGGTTGATGAAAAGAATGGGGTTAACTAGGGTAAACCCGAATAAGAATAAATGTTATTCTGAATCACAAAAGGTTGGGAACCCATGGCTAGCTGTATCCATGAACCATTGAGGGTCACACAAGCACTGGATCATTTGTTCCCGTTGAGAGAATAAATTCAAGTAGTTGAATTTATATTATGATAGTAAATTCAAGTAGTTGAATTTATGATAATTAAATTTTGAGAAAAAATAAATTCAAGGAGTTGAATTTATGATATAGTAAATTCAAAAAGTTGAATTTAAGAAATTTGGAGAGAATAAATTCAAGGAGTTGAATTTATAAAATTTGATAATTTAATTTATTAAACTCAAAAGTTGGGTTTATTAAATATTAAATTTTGGAGGTGATAAATTCAAGGTGTTGAATTTATAATTTAAATATTAAATTCCAATGTTGAATTTATAATTGATTTAATTTATTAAACTTAAAAGTTGAGTTTATTAAATATTAAATCAAATATAGTGGGAATATGTTTAATGGTCTTGTAGGAGTACAAATCCAACAAATTAAATAATTAAAGTTATTAATGGACTTTGATTAATTAATTAAACTAGTTGGACTAGCTCAATTAATTAATCAAGCTCATTAATGTTAATTATGGAATTTAGATCAAGACTATTGTTTTCAAGGAAATAAAAAGGAAAAATTGACATGGCCTCCAAGTCTCCCAATTGTGATTCACGAGAGTTTCATGATTTGGCACCCAAATATTTGTAGAATCTTTGATTGACTTAATTAATCTAATTAATTAAGTAAATTGTAGATTAGACAAAAAATAAGATTTGATTCTTATTTTAAAAATGAAGCATCCGAAAGTCATTATTGATCAAGCAACTTTCGGCTCTTCCCACAGGGGTGCTGTTCTCGAAATTTATTTCCTTTTGCAAGAAAAATTTGGCTTATATTATTGAGTCGAATTTTTCCTCGTGTTCAATCTCTACGTAAAATATCTTCTAAATTTCTAGTGCAATTTAGAAGAGGAACAAATATTCAAGTCGTGGACCGGATTAGGAGATCGAAGAATGTTCGTAGGGATTTACAACAAGAGCTACGTCCGCCAATACCGGTGTAGTTGGAGCTAAGTGAAATTTTCACTAAAGGTATAAATTCTAACGCCCTATGAATGTTAATCATAAAACCATAGGAGTGTCCAAATATTATTTTGTTTTCAAAATAAAATAAAAATTTTTAAACTTCCGCTGCGTTTGTGCACGTAGAAAACTGAGATCCAACAGTGGTATCAGAGCAAGGTTTTTCTAAATCGTATGGTTTTAATATTGAATAATTTGTTTCTAACCACACAAGAAAATTTTTCAGAAAATCGATGCACCATAAAAATTTATTTTTCCAGATTTTCGAAAAAAAAAAAGGCTGCCCGGAACTGTTCCGGGCAGGGCACTGTGCACGCACAGTGCCGCGCGCGCTGTGCGGAGCGTCCGCACAGCGGGCGGCGGCTGAGCGCGCGCGCTGTGCGGAGCGTCCGCACAGCGGGCGGCGGCTGCGCGAGCGCGGCCTGCGGAACGTCCGCACGCTACGCACGCCTAGCGCGCATAGGGCTGCCGCGACTGCCCGAAACATTCGAGCAGCGAGGGCGGCTGCCCGGGATCGTCTCGGGAAGCGTTCTGGATGATGGGCTTGAATTGTTTGGGCCTAGGGTGCAATTTTCTGTTTTGCAAAATTTTGGGTAAAATTGATATTTTTGAAAATTGGTCCAAATTTTATTTTGGAAAATTAAATTTTAGAAAATTAATAATTTTCTTGTAAAATAAATAATTAGAATATGATTTTAATTATTTATGGTAAAAATGAGTTTTTTCAAGAAATCAATTATTATTGATTTAATTGGAAATTAAATAAAAGGGTTTATTTAATTTATTAAATTCTTTAATAATTGTGGTGGTTTGTGATAAATTATTAGATATATGATTTATCAATTAATTAAATTGTTTAATTAATTGATGTTAATATTTGATATTAATTACATGGAGGATGATCGAGAGCCTTGACCAATGTGTTAGGTGTATGTTAGGATATTTTACTGTTTTTATTCGTTTTGTTACTATTTGATATTATTAAAGTGGGCCTGGTTTATGACCCGTTCCCACCTCCATGAGATGTATCCCTTATGTGTCATGGCTATTTAAATGTAATTATTAGAAATAGTGGGAGATCAAGACTGGAAGATGGTGGGCCCGATGATCAATATGAAAACATGTAAAATATTGGAAGCTCTTGTAATAGTTGCATTTGCATCCCTGCATTCACCTAGGTTTTGGATCTGGATCCATGTTTGACTCACATGGATCTAATAGTGTTGGCGATCGATCATCCTTGTTTATTTATTGTTGAATGTCATATTATGATATATGCGATATATGGTAGTATGCATGTATGTATATTATTAGATAATATAGTTGCATGAATACGGAAAACATACAAACTCATGGCACGCGTTGTTAAAATTAAAATGATGAGACAATTTTAAAATTAAAATCCCTCATTTTGAATATGATTCAAAATTTATATCAAACCGAATAAGTAAAAATTAAAAGAGTTTAATTTTTCCTTGCCTTCCATCAACCGTGGTTGCATGTTGATCGCTACCCGCGGACAGTGTCTGGCTCATATTATTGGGGAGGCCTGTACGCCGGAAAGCTGTGACTTCCACCGGACAAATGATGTGAATTGAGTGGAACTCCCATGACTTCGGCTCATATTATTGGGGGAACTCATGGCGACCGTCCACTACAATTCAATATTGATGGGTTGGTTTGACACGTGAAAATAAATGACGTCATATTATTGGGTCCTTATTAAACGTGAGGCAAAACACGCGGAGGTTGCATAGGGATGCAATTGGATTCTATCTTTTAGAAATTATAATTGGCTGATATTATTCGGGATTATAATTGGCTGATTGGACTCTACGTGCCCACTAAGGAAATACGATTTCCCTTTTTCATCAGAGGGTGGTGGAAATGTCAAAATAGTGGGAGAGAAATTTATAAAATAAAAATCCATATTTTATATCTTAAAATTATTTTAAAATAATCAGCAACAATTATTCTGTTTCCATATCAGTATATTTTCGATTTCGTCACATAATACATTTTTATTATTAACAAGCTAATCGAATCAAACTTTCAAGACTGGTTGAGAAATTGTTCTGAATTCGGAGAAAATGCATACACACTAATGTCAGTCCTGTTGAACTGACAAAGCATGCAAGATGGTAGGACCATAGTATGCAAGCTAAAGTGTAACTTGCTCGTTTTTACGTCAAATGAACTGTAGGGACAGTTTTAGGAAAGATTGAATGTTGATGACATTTGAATACACGTGTAAAAGTTGCATGGTTTATGAAACTCATACAATGATGCACATCACTTTCAAGGAGCTCATGACTACATGTATGCAAGATGGGGCTTTGGCCCATGAGCGTAATGTACGTATGACTGGACTTATTGAGAATGTGGTGGGCCTGGAATATGTGATTCCTAACGAGTTATTAGATAACATTAATTTGTTGTCTTTCGCTTCCTCATTTGACGGGATTATGGTGAATTGAATAAGATAGATGATAGCCTTGAAGAGCTAGTCAATACGCTTACAACTTATGAGATCACCATAAAATAGAAAATGTTTGAAACATCTGCCTTTCTTTATCGCTTAAGAGTACTAGAATTTTTTTTTTTTTNTTAATAACCATGAACCATAAATAATTTTCTTAGAAAAATCTACGTGTCCCAAAACATTCATAATATTCATGATTAACTTATAGCCCAAAAAGTAAAACGTCAATACTAAAACCCAAAAATTAACACAGTCCAATTCCACCACGAAGCCAACATGCGTTGAAATCAAATAATTTCTTAATTCATATCGTATCACGTATAAAAATTCTAATGCATATAAAACCTATATCCTCATAATGCTATTAAACATGTGACGTGAACATATAATTCATATAATTATGTAGGTAACAACATATAAGTCATATAAAGCATGTAAACTTACAAATCGAGGCTTGACGACTGATCTTCCCGGCGCTGATGGTGGCACAACCCTTTACAGGACCTTTGCTCTGATACCAACTGAAACATCTGCCTTTCTTTATCGCTTAAGAGTACTAGAATTTTTTTTTTTTTTAAAAACCTCACATAGCATTCGGCCGAACCATAAAATTTCATAAAATATTTTTGACATCATTTTAAAATAAACAACCAACTAACATTTTTCTAAATTTAAAAATAACATTTGAAAAGTATAGCCCATACTATAACCTCTCAAAAACCACTCATAATCATGATAAAAGTAATAAAATCTTTTAACATAAATCATAACATATATGCGGAAACTAGTGTCGGTCCTCGGGTCATGTGCACCTTCAGTCCAGTCGGATCAATCATCAAGACCTCCATTAGCATTATCATGATAACCTGCATCCACCACACCTAGTGAGTCTAAAGACTCAACACACCATAATCTTTATAACAAATAATACATATAAAACCACATGCAACAGTGAAAAATACTTGTACTTAAAATATCGTTTTCATGAAGATGCATAAATTTTAAACAAAACCATTTTCATGATGCATAAACTTTAAATAAAAACATTTTCATAATGATGCATCCTCTTTAAACATAAACATTTTCATAAACCTTTTCATAAACATTTTCATATCAACATAAACATATTCATATTCATATTCNAAGTAATAAAATCTTTTATCATAAATCATAACATATATGCGGAAACTAGTGTCGGTCCTCGGGTCATGTGCACCTTCAGTCCAGTCGGATCAATCATCAAGACCTCCATTAGCATTATCATGATAACCTGCATCCACCACACCTAGTGAGTCTAAAGACTCAACACACCATAATCTTTATAACAAATAATACATATAAAACCACATGCAACAGTGAAAAATACTTGTACTTAAAATATCGTTTTCATGAAGATGCATAAATTTTAAACAAAACCATTTTCATGATGCATAAACTTTAAATAAAAACATTTTCACAATGATGCATCCTCTTTAAACATAAACATTTTCATAAACCTTTTCATAAACATTTTCATATCAACATAAACATATTCATATTCATATTCATATCCATATTCGTATCCATATTCATATTCATATTCGTGTATGTTGAATTCAGATCGTGATTGTGACTCGTATTCTTAAACGTATTGGGCGATGGATCCATCTACATGTAACCACAGTACTGGGCGGCGGGGACACCAGCAACACTCTCACCGGTCAACTGGGCCTTGGCCTTACGTATTAACATATTCGTGTAATTGGAAATACGATCGTCGGGGCTCCCTCTGGGCCTTTCCCCATAAATGGGCTCCCTCTGGGGCCTTCTCCCCTCACGACATCTCCAATCATATCATCGTATTCATATCAACGGAAACACGATCGTCGGGCTCCCACTGGGACCATAACCCTCACGATATTTCCAACATATTTAGTCACAATCCCTTCACGTCCTTCAATATTTCGTATTTCCATCACTTAATAAAAAACATGAATATAATATCGNCAATGATGCATCCTCTTTAAACATAAACATTTTCATAAACCTTTTCATAAACATTTTCATATCAACATAAACATATTCATATCCATATTCGTATCCATATTCATATTCATATTCGTGTATGTTGAATTCAGATCGTGATTGTGACTCGTATTCTTAAACGTATTGGGCGATGGATCCATCTACATGTAACCACAGTACTGGGCGGCGGGGACACCAGCAACACTCTCACCGGTCAACTGGGCATTGGCCTTACGTATTAACATATTCGTGTAATTGGAAATACGATCGTCGGGGCTCCCTCTGGGGCCTTTCCCCATAAATGGGCTCCCTCTGGGGCCTTCTCCCCTCACGACATCTCCAATCATATCATCGTATTCATATCAACGGAAACACGATCGTCGGGCTCCCACTGGGACCATAACCCTCACGATATTTCCAACATATTTAGTCACAATCCCTTCACGTCCTTCAATATTTCGTATTTCCATCACTTAATAAAAAACATGAATATAATATCGTTTTTCTTTTAAACCAAGCATGCAACATGTCTTTTAAATGTCAAAGATTAAACCATAAAAATTCATGAATATTTAAAAATCATAATTTATCATATTAAAATCATAAGCATCCATAAACATTTTAA
>NC_133311.1:5264064-5272015 GCF_012295235.1 Primulina huaijiensis
GGGCCTTTCCCTATAAATGGGCTCCCTCTGGGGCCTTCTCCCCTCACGACATCTCCAATCATATCATCGTATTCATATCAACGGAAACACGATCGTCGGGCTCCCACTGGGACCATAACCCTCACGATATTTCCAACATATTTAGTCACAATCCTTTCACGTCCTTCAATATTTCGTATTTCCATCACTTAATAAAAAACATGAATATAATATCGTTTTTCTTTTTAACCAAGCATGCAACATGTCTTTTAAATGTCAAAGATTAAACCATAAAAATTCATGAACATTTAAAAATCATAATTTATCATATTAAAATCATAAGCATCCATAAACATTTTAAAATAAACATTTTAACATATTAAAAATCCGTAAACATTTAAAATAAACGTTTTAACAAAATATATATTCTAAAAGCCATAAAAATTTTAAAATAACATGTTAATATCATAAATATTTAAAATAACATTTTATCATATAAATATTTCACAAACATTTTAAAACAAACGTTTTAACATATTAAATCTTAAAAGTCCATAAACATAAACATTTTAACATATTAAATCCATAAACAATTAAAATATATATTCTGACATATAAAAATTCATAAACATTTAAAATAATCATATTAGCATATAAAACAGCATTCAGGACACTGCCATGACGTTTACTAATTTTCTAGGTGTGAAAAGACCGTTTTACCCCTAGACGTAAAATTTCCCGTTTTTGACATTTTCTTAATTTCGTTGACTCTAACATGTCCCAAATAATTATTTAAGCTTACATGAATTTTTTTCCATAATTTTATTTGGCTTAAATCGATGACTATTAATTTAATCTTTAAATGTGACATATTAATGCGTTTTAATCCCGAATTAACCCAAACCTTAATATAAAATTTCCAAATTAAAAACTTAGACTTATAATAATTATTTAAGCTTAAACCTAATTTTTCATAATTTTATAAAGTTTAAAACTAGGTGTTTCAATTAACTCGTTAATTAACGTTTCGTGCGGCGATTAAATCCCGAATAAATCCAAAACTCGTTATTTTGATCCCAAATTTTAAACATAACCTTTTATGATTTATTCTACCCTTCCAAGTCATGAGCCACCCCCATGGACCCATGGATTCATTTATAGCCTTTTTAATTTTCGTTTTTGACACACTAACGAACCCACCGAGCCATCTCCCAATTTACCCGAGCCACGCCCGAGCCACCGTGAACCAAAACTTAGCCAACCCATCTAGGGACCCTACTGTGCAAGCCCAGCCCGAAAAACCAGCCCTGGCCCGACCAAAACACTTCTGAAACTTGCCCCCAAGTGCATGCGTGTGTGTGTTTGTAGTGTCCATGTTGAATTGGGTTTCCTTAGTTGCCTAGGACTCTTCTAGCCGGCTAACCACTGACCACCCATGACCCTCACCNATTTAATTTTCGTTTTTGACACACTAACGAACCCACCGAGCCATCTCCCAATTTACCCGAGCCACGCCCGAGCCACCGTGAACCAAAACTTAGCCAACCCATCTAGGGACCCTACTGTGCAAGCCCAGCCCGAAAAACCAGCCCTGGCCCGACCAAAACACTTCTGAAACTTGCCCCCAAGTGCATGCGTGTGTGTGTTTGTAGTGTCCATGTTGAATTGGGTTTCCTTAGTTGCCTAGGACTCTTCTAGCCGGCTAACCACTGACCACCCATGACCCTCACCTTCCCTGGACCACGCCCAGACCCAGCCCAGACCAACCCAAGTCCCTGGACCCACGCAGCGGCCCACTAAACCTTGACAGCAACCATACGCTCAACCTTGCTGTCATGTGCCTTCCTCACTTTCCTTGAACCAGCGGCCAGCCAGGCCACTCCAGCCCCTGCCCAGACCCTAGTGCACCCTCTTAGGACCCTAGTGACTCAACCTAGCCCAGCCCACGAGCCCTGGACCGAGCCCCTACCCTATACTGATCGCACGAAGTCTGCACCTCAAGGTGCAGCTTCTCGGGTGGGAGTCCTGGCTTGCAAGGACTCCTCCCTGCCCTTCCAGACCGAGTCCTAGCATGGCTAGGACTCTCCCCCTGACACCAACAGACCCTAGGATAGCCATGAGCCCCAGCCCAGGCCAGCCCTCCCATTAAAACATGAACACCGAATCCCCTAAAGCTTCCTTTCAGCAAAAACCGATTTTCTGTGTACAGCTTATGGTGCAGCAATTTACGTCAGTTTAGGACCTTTTAAATTCATGTAAAAACATCTCTTCATCATGTCATAACATCATGGCAGCCCCTTACATGCATAAAACAATTTACGGGATTCAAAATCATGAGTTCAACACACATACGTGCAAAAATCCGAAAATTTCAGAGATAAATTCGTGCTCTTCATGCATACGATAATTACAACATTATTATGATATGATGGATGAGAAAAGGGAGATTTAGGCGTGCCTTTGCGTTTTAAACGCACGAAAAACCGTTGACGACGAAGAACGGATCGAAACCAAGGCTTGCTTCCTTCTTGAACCCTTCGAAAAAGACTTCTGAATTTTTTTATTTGTGATGTGCCGTGAGTGGTGTGCACTTGGGAAGAGTTCTGAATTTTTAAAATTGTGAGGCGTGAGTTTTTGTGTGCAAGTATAGGGTTTTAGTGTTTTTTTTTTTAAATACTAATTACTCCACTAACTAGGCTTTAGGCCTTTTAAGCTTCAAATTAAGCCCATTAGTGTTTGATTAGGATTTAATTAAAACATTAAAAAGGTTTTTCTTTAATTAAATATTTGAATTTATTAGCCGGGTTGCCAAAACGTTTGTATTTTTGTTGAAAATCCAACACCGATAAAAATTACGTCCCGGCGATAAAATCACCTCAAAACCCCTTATTTTCAAAAATAAGAAAAAGCATCTCCCTTATTTTAAATAATTAAAAACAATTATTTATTAAAAACATTTTCTATTTTTCAGCCCTCGGTCTCCGCCTCGATCGCAACTCGAATATCCTTTTAAAAATACATTTTAATGCAACCATGTAGAAAAATATATTTTAAACATGCAAATATGCACAACATAATTAATTCATGCAATTAAAACAATTAATTAAAATACACAAGAAAATTAATAACTTGCGTATGTGGTTCGCGTGGACTTTTAAATTTTCGGGGCGTTACAATCTTCCCCCCTTAAATTGAATTTCGTCCTCGAAATTCGCTTATCCTTAATAACCCAAAAGTTTAGATTTAGTTATAGTATCCTAAAAATCCACGCTTCCGCTGCGCTACTCTGATAAAACTTAAGTTCTAGAATGTCCTTACGTCTACTAGATCCCAATTAATTTTTCCTTCTAAATCCTCATTTGCGAATCTCAACTTAAAAAGACCCATAATGACTTAGTGCTGTTACTACTGTAACCTCAAATTTCAACTTTTCTTATAATTCCCAATATTAAAAGACGGATAACCAAACTCGTATATTACTTTACTTAATTTATACCCAAGATGTCCCAAGGTTCCAAATATTCTTAAAAGTCTAAATCCTCAAAATTCTTATTATTTAAACTACTTAATTATCGTTTAATGCTAAACTAGTCCCCCAAATTCCTTAAAAATCTCAAAATTAATTCTTAATTTCCCCAAAAATTATCTTAATTGGTCTTTAATTTCAAAAATCCTACAGTTAACCAATAAATTCTCGGTATTCTTAATTTTCTTCTAAGTTTTCCCATGACATAATTTCAATAAACTTAAACTTATTTACCCTAAAATATACTTTTATAACCAATCTTACCTTTCATGAACTTAAAATCCCAATTTATCTATTTTTTTATTCCCAAAGTCGTTGTAATCCTCGAATAATTATTCCTTATGTCTAATTCCCAAAAATTAATTCAACTAATAACCATGAACCATAAATAATTTTCTTAGAAAAATCTACGTGTCCCAAAAATATTCATAATATTCACGATTAACTTATAGCCCAAAAATTAGAACGTCAATACTAAAACCCAAAAATCAACATCGTCCAATTCCACCACAAAACCAACATGCGTTAAAATCAAATAATTTTTCCTTTCATATCGTAAAAAAAATTCTAAAGCATATAAATCATGTATCCTCATAGAGCTAATAAACATGTGACGTAAACATATAATTCATGTAGCCATGCAGGTAACAACATAAAATCATATAAAACTTACAAATTGAGGCTTGACGACCGATCTTCCCGGCACTGATGGTGGCACAACCCTTTACAGAACCATTGCTCTGATACCAACTGAAACGTCTGCCCTTTTTATCGCTTAGGAGTACTAGAATTTTTTTTTTTTTTTAAAAACCTCACATAGCATTCGGCCGAACCATAAAATTTCATAAAATATTTTTGACATCATTTTAAAATAAACAACCAACTAACATTTTTCTAAATTTAAAAATAACATTTGAAAAGTATAGCCCATACTATAGCCTCTCAAAAACCACTCATAATCATGATAAAAGTCATAAAATCTTTTAACATAAATCATAACATATATGCGGAAACTAGCGTCGGTCCTCGGGTCACGTGCACCTCCAGTCCAGTCGGATCAACCATCAAGACCTCCATTAGCATTATCATGATAACCTGCATCCATCACACCTAGTGAGTCTAAAGACTCAACACACCATAATCTTTATAACAAATAATACATATAAAACCACATGCAACAGTGAAAAATACTTGTACTTAAAATATCATTTTCATGGAGATGCATAAACTTTAAACATGAACATTTTCTTAAACATTTTCTTGATGCATAAACTTTAATTAAAACGTTTTCATGATATGCATAACATAAACCTTAAATTTTTCCTTTTCCTCAACATGACATGACATAAAACCCTTTTCATGATCATAAACATTTTTCCTTTTCCTTTTCCTTTTCTTTTTCTTTTGTTGAATTCAGATCGTTAATTGTGACTTTCCTCACATGACATGATCGATGGATCCATCTAAATATAACCACAGTACTGGGCGGCGGGGACATCAGCGACGCTCTCACCGGTCAACTGAGCCTTGGCCTAACGTGATCGAATAGAAATACGATCGTCGGGGCTCCCTCTGGGGCCTTCTCCCATAAATGGGCTCCCTCTGGGGCCTTCTCCCCTCACGATATCCCCATTCTTCCTCAAACCTCAAAACCTCATATTCGCAATAATGGAAACACGATCGTCGGGCTCCCACTGGGACCATCACCCTCACGACGTCGCCATTATTAACGAATTAGTCACAATCACTTCACCTCCTTCAACATTTTTTTCATTCACATCACTTTATAAAAATCATGAATAACATAACATTTTTCATTTTTGAAACCAAGCATGCAACATGTATTTTAAATGTCTTCCTTAAATCATAAAAATCAACAGACATTTAAAAATCATAATTTAATCGTGAACATTTCATAAACATTTAAAAATAATAATTTTAACCTCAAAACATTTAAAATAACATTTTGACATATTAAATCATAAACATATAAAATTCTCTAAACATTTAAAATATCATTTTAACTTATAAAATCTCATAAACGTGTAAAATATCATTTTAACATATAAAATTCCATAAATATCCATAACTATAGAAAATAATCATATTAACACATAAAATAGCATTCAGGGCACTGCCATGACGTTTACTAATTTCTAGGTGTAAAAAGACCGTTTTACCCCTGGACGTCTAATTTTACGTTTTTGACTTTCTTCTTAATTTTATTGACTCTAACAAGTCCCAAATAGTTATTTAAGCCTACATGAATTTTCTCATATTTTTATTTAGCCTAAAACGAGGACTTTTAAATAAGACGTATTACTGCGTTTTAATCCCGAATTAACCCAAACATTAATATAAATTTCCCAAATTCAAAACTTAAACTTATAATAATTATTTAAGCTTAAACCTAATTTTTCATAATTTTATAAAGCTTAAAACTAGACTTTTCGATTAACTCGTTAATTAGCGTTTCGTACGGCGATTAAATCCCGAATAAATCCAAAACTCGTTATTTTGATCCCAAATTTTAAACATAACATTTTTAAGATTTATTCTACCCTTCCAAGTCATGAGCCACCCCCGTGGACCCATGGATTCAATTTTAGTTCTTTAATTTTCGTTTTTGACACCTTAACGAACCCATCGAGCCATCTCCCAATTTACTCGAGCCACGCCCGAGCCACCTTGAACCAAAACCTAGCCAACCCATCTAGGGACCCTACTGTGCAAGCCCAGCCCGAAAAACCAGCCCTGGCCCGACCAAAACACTTCTGAAACTTGCCCCCAAGTGCATGCGTGTGTGTGTTTGTAGTGTCCATGTTGAATTGGGTTTCCTTAGTTGCCTAGGACTCTTCTAGCCGGCTAACCACTGACCACCCATGACCCTCACCTTCCCTGGACCACGCCCAGACCCAGCCCAGACCAACCCAAGTCCCTGGACCCACGCAGCGGCCCACTAAACCTTGACAGCAACCATACGCTCAACCTTGCTGTCATGTGCCTTCCTCACTTTCCTTGAACCAGCGGCCAGCCAGGCCACTCCAGCCCCTGCCCAGACCCTAGTGCACCCTCTTAGGACCCTAGTGACTCGACCTAGCCCAGCCCACGAGCCCTGGACCGAGCCCCTACCCTATACTGATCGCACGAAGTCTGCACCTCAAGGTGCAGCTTCTCGGGTGGGAGTCCTTGCTTGCAAGGACTCCTCCCTGCCCTTCCAGACTGAGTGCTAGCATGGCTAGGACTCTCCCCCTGACACCAACAGACCCTAGGCTAGTCATGAGCCCCAGCCCAGGCCAGCCCTCCCATTAAAACATGAACACCGAATCCCCTAAAGCTTCCTGACAGCAAAAACCGATTTTCTGTGTACAGCTTATGGTGCAGCAATTTACGTGAGTTTAGGACCTTTTAAATTCATGTAAAAACATCTCTTGATCATGTCATAACATCATGGCAGCCCCTTACATGCATAAAACAATTTACGGGATTCAAAATCATGAGTTCAACACACATACGTGCAAAAATCCGAAAATTTCAGAGATAAATTCGTGCTCTTCATGCATACGATAATTACAACATTATTATGATATGATGGATGAGAAAAGGGAGATTTAGGCGTGCCTTTGCGTTTTAAACGCACGAAAAACCGTTGACGACGAAGAACGGATCGAAACCAAGGCTTGCTTCCTTCTTGAACCCTTCGAAAAAGACTTCTGAATTTTTTTATTTGTGATGTGCCGTGAGTGGTGTGCACTTGGGAAGAGTTCTGAATTTTTAAAATTGTGAGGCGTGAGTTTTTGTGTGCAAGTATAGGGTTTTAGTGTTTTTTTTTTTAAATACTAATTACTCCACTAACTAGGCTTTAGGCCTTTTAAGCTTCAAATTAAGCCCATTAGTGTTTGATTAGGATTTAATTAAAACATTAAAAAGGTTTTTCTTTAATTAAATATTTGAATTTATTAGCCGGGTTGCCAAAACGTTTGTATTTTTGTTGAAAATCCAACACCGATAAAAATTACGTCCCGGCGTATAAAATCACCTCAAAACCCTTTATTTTCAAAAATAAGAAAAAGCATCTCCCTTATTTTAAATAATTAAAAACAATTATTTATTAAAAACATTTTCTATTTTTCAGCCCTCGGTCTCCGTTCCTCGATCGCAACTCGAATATCCTTTTAAAAATACATTTTAATGCAACCATGTAGAAAAATATATTTTAAACATGCAAATATGCACAACATAATTAAATCATGCAATTAAAACAATTAATTAAAATACACAAGAAAATTAATAACTTGCGCATGTGGTTCGCGTGGACTTTTAAATTTTCGGGGCGTTACAATGTTGTTATTTTAATGGGCCTCTCGTCAGACGAAAAATGGCCCACAAAGTAAGAGAANCATTTTAAATAATTAAAAACAATTATTTATTAAAAACATTTTCTAT
>NC_133311.1:5272038-5277462 GCF_012295235.1 Primulina huaijiensis
GCAAAGCCCGATAAGTCAGAACATATTTATTTCACTGCAAGAAGTCNATTTTAAACATGCAAATATGCACAACATAATTAATTCTTGCAATTAAAACAATTAATTAAAATACACAAGAAAATTAATAACTTGCGAATGTGGTTCGCGTGGACTTTTAAATTTTCGGGGCGTTACAATCTTCCCCCCTTAAATTGAATTTCGTCCTCGAAATTCGCTTATCCTTAATAACCCAAAAGTTTAGATTTAGTTCTAGTATCCCAAAAATCCACGCTTCCGCTGCGCTACTCTGATAAAACTTAAGTTCTAGAATGTCCTTACGTNGTGGTCTACTGGATTTGATCCTCACAAACGTTTGTGGCCCGCTAAATGTTAGCACAAAATTTGGGCAATCCTACTTCATTACCTTTAATGATGACTATTCGAGTTATGGGTATGTTTATTTGATGAAACACAAATCTGAAACATTTGAAAAGTTCAAAGAATTCAGATCTGAAGTAGAAAATCAGCTAGAAATAAGTATTAAGGCACTTCGATCTGATCGAGGTGGAGAATACTTAAGTGCTGAATTTTTGGGTTATCTAAAAGAGAATGTGATTTTCTCACAGTGGACTCCACAGCAACACCACACTTGAATGGTGTTTCTGAACGTCGTAAGCGAACCTTGTTGGACATGGTTCGAACCATGATGGGATTCACCGAATTGCCTACATCGTTTTGGGGCTTTGCGCTTGAAACTGCGGCAATGTTGTTGAATAATATCCATACTAAAGCAGTGGATAAAACACCATATGAGATATGGATGGGAAAACCTCCCAAATATTCTTGCTTAAGAATGTGGGGATGTCCTGCTTACGTGAAGCAGACAGTGGGAGAAAAATTGGATAGCAGATCCACTTTGTGCTACTTTGTAGGATATCCAAAGAATTCTGTTGGATATTATTTCTATCATCCCAATGAAGCAAAAGTGTTTGTTTTAAGAAATGCCACATTTTTGGAAAAAGAATTTCTATTGGATAGAAAAGACAAGATGATAGAACTTGAAGAAATTCAAGATACTCCCTCAACTATAGAAGTTGAACCCATTTCCCAACAACCAGTAGTTGAAGTACAAGCTCCTAGAAGGTCTGATAAGATTATTAGACCACCTGCAAGATATACGCTTCTTTACGAACAAGGTTGTAATGCCTGAGATATTACAAATATAAAATAGTATTGATGGTATTTTTGTAAATAAGTTGAAAAATATTCAATTTATTTTGATTGCATTTTCGTAAATAAGTTGAAAAATAATGAATTAATTTTAAGGATAAAATGGTAATTAATGACAGATCTTGCTCATATGAAGTCCAAATGATTTGAAATTTGGATATACCGTGGAAAACTCAAAGATATAGAAGTTTCATGTTTTGAGTTTTGAAAAATTTGATCGTTTGACTAGTCCAAAGGGATATACCGGTGTTAAAATTTTAAAGATTATATATTATATTATATTATTTTATTTTATTAATATAATATAATAAAATAAAATAAAAATAAGATAAATATTAAACCTTTACCTGAATTCACATAAACGTAACCGAGGAAAGAGAAAGAAATAGAATAGGATTTCGATTTTCTTTTCGATCTTGCGACTTATCAATTTATCCAATCGACGAACCGACTTCAGTTCTGGAATCGTTGACACGAGGTCTTCGATTTGAGGTATAAATTTTATAGTTTTGGTGATATTTGAAATTCGTCGATTTTTGGAATAAATCCGATAAATTGTTAAATCATACTGAAATTGAAGATTGTTGAATAGTGTATGATTTTAACGAAGTAGAGAAGATTATTGTGTTGTTGCTTAGAATTTTTCTCAATTTATTATAATTAGGGATTTTTAATCGTTGGATTGAGATTAGAGAGTTGTTTTTCAGTTGTTATTAATTCTGATTATATATTCGGAGTCTACGAAGTATAGGCTACACGTTGATATAAAATTTTCGTAATTTGACGGATGTTGTAAAATAGCCTATTATTTGATGTTAAATTAATTATGATGTATTTGACGGTAGTATTGTGAATTAAATATACTATAATATTAAATTGATGAAAGATAAGAATTTATAATCGAGTTTTATATTTTGTTGAATTAATTGTTGTTGGGCTATTTGATATTGTATATTGAGACTGTTATGATTGTGTTGATACGGTGACAATGATCTGATAATTGTTGTTGAATTATTTAGATACAACACAAGCCTCGGGATCAAAGATATAGCCAGATTATATATATACTCGATTACCAGGTACGTGTTGACGTACGAGCATATGTTATTATTGTTTAGTATTGATGAATACTATTGCGTTGAACGATGATAAATCACTGGTATTGGGTGATTTGATATTATATCTGTTATTGTTTATTATCGTTGATATTGTTGGATGTTGTTTGTTGGGAGACGTCACGTTGATGTTGTTCGTTAGACGATATTGCTGTCGCCGGTGTTGGGGTGCGACGTATCGTCGATGTTATTCGTTCAACGATATTGCTGTCGCCGGAGTAGGGGTGCGACGTATCGTGGATGTTATTCGTTCGACGATATTGCTGTCGCCGGTGTTGGGGTGCGACGTATCGTCGATGTTGTCGTTGCAGTAGTATGGGAGTGATGACGTTGATATCGTTGGTGGTTTGATTGTCCAGAGACAGCAAAGGGAGTATTCTTGTTATCATTCCAGTTATATTTTATATTGTTGATAATATAATTGTTATGTATTACGATGATGATTGTTGTGTATGCTCACTCTTTGGGGGCTGTTTCTGTTGGACAGGTTACAGGACTCTGCTGTGAGACAGAATAGTGGTGAAGGACTAGGTGTGTCTAGTCAAACAGTCATGTAGTTGATAGTAGATAAACACAGTATAGTTATTGTATTATTTGAGTTGTATGTATTATACTGTTTCTGCTGCATTAACGTAGATAGTGTGGTGATTGCACTATTTTATCGTATATGCATTATATTATTACGTCGTTGAAAAGAAAATTTTTATGCATATGACGTCCTCCTATGGGACAGGCACCTGCAGATCAGACTTTATTGCCTGGTGAGTTGACTTTGGCACAGTTCAGCAGTTATCTTCCGCCGAGATTTGATAGCTCTGAGACTGGCGAGCGAGCAGAGGAGTGGATTGAGAGGATAGAGCAGATATTTGTGACTGCACCGTGTGCTAGATCTGCTTGGTTACGATTGGCTACATTTCAGCTTTCGCGGAATGTATTATTATGGTGGCAGACGACTGAGGCCGGATTGAGAGCTCAGGGCCGTACTGTTGATTGGGATGTGTTTCGGTCTCGTTTTCTTGATAAATATTTTTCTATTGCAGCCAGGCAACAGAAAGAGAAAGAATTTGAAGATTTGAGACAGGGTAGTATGTCTGTTGCTGAGTATGAGACCCGATATTCTGCATTGCTGAAATATGTGTCACACGTTGCTACGAATGTTCATGCTAAGATGAGACACTTCTTGAAAGGGTTGAAGTTAGAGTTATTTGATCGTGTGCAATCAAATAACCCGGTATCATTTGAGGATGCAGTGACAAGAGCTGAGATGGCTGAGTTGGTGATGCAGGAGTATGGGGCTCAGGGACGATTATCAGAGCCTACTAGGGAGTCATTGCGACCACAGGGACAGTCTTTTAAATATCAGAAGGGTTCATTTTCTTCTTCAGCATCATCTGGGAAGCGCCGATTTGATTCACGACGTGTTGAGAGTCGTGGGGGCAGTTCTCAGTCTGTTCAGGAGCAGAGAGGGGAGTCCAGAGCAATGAGATGTTTTCGTTGTGGGGGACCTCACCTGATCAAACAGTGCACACAGACCAAGATCACCTGTTTCGAGTGTGGCGGTGTTGGCCATATAGCGAGACAGTGTCCTAGCCGTGAGGGACACCGAGAGCCCAGGAGTGATAGAGGTAGATCCTTAGAGAGAGGAGGACGACAGCCTCAGTAGTTTACACCACGACCTTCTAGAGGACAGCCACGTAGGCAGGGAGCTGGTCCGCCTCAGACACAGGTGTATGCGTTGACACAGGAGCAGGCAGAGGAGGCACGAGAGGAGATGATAGCGGGTAAGTTTTATTTATGTTCTTATCCTGCTTATATTCTTGTTGATACAGGTGCCTCGCAAACATTTATATCGAAGAGGTTTGTGGTTGAGCATCATATGCGCTCGTCTCCATTGTCCATGCCTCTTTCTGTTTCGACACCCTCTGGAGTTGATATATCGGTTGTATCGATGATATCAGATGGTATTATTTCTTATGAGGGCTATAAGTTGAGATCTGATATGATTATTCTAGAGATAACTGTTGCATGTTTTCTTAATTGCTTGCAAGTGCACAACGTCAAGTTATAATAAAATGTATTTTTGAGTACAAGTGTCGATCCCACGAGGAGTATATATATAAATGTATATTAATGCTTGTAATTAAAATAGTCTCTATTTTATTTAGAAAAATTGATTAAATGATTTGTTTGCGAGAATAACTAAATTGACAAAAGATTTAAATAAAATATCACAACAAACTTGTGCAAATAACAATAGAATAAAAGATCTAGAGGTCCGATTTCACGCAACTATCCACCATGTGTTAATTTGTGTAGCTATATTATAAATGTCATTCTTATTCATTAGCCAAGAATTCTAAATTCTCTACTCCATCTTCCGATTGCTAAGTAGATACTAATTATCTAACAAAAGATTGTAACGTCCCCGTCAACAATCTAAAATTAAATAACACAATAAGCACTAATTTCTCTTAATGGCTTCAATAGCAATATATGTCCTCCCGAACTCTATAAATACCATCGATGTATTTTTCCCTTTCTTGTTTATAAAATCCCTTTTCCAAGTGATAACTTATAAACATAAGAATCATTCAAGATATGGCCAGTAAAATGAAAGCGTTAAGATTGGAAAAATACAAATGAACAATAACGAAAACTTATATAGCATAATTCATAAATCCCAACACATGGTTTCTAGTTTTGTTCCATCTTTCCTCTAGACACAAGAATTAGTTCATAATAATAATACAAACAACACAACAACACATGAATCTTAAACAAGACATATCAAATAAAAATAAAGAAAGAAGAACTTAGAACAAGAGTGTGGAGTGCAGGTTATTTCTCTCCAAAGTGTGCAAGAAATCTCCTCCGAATGATGAATTTGAGCTTTGAACTTCTTTGTAGCCTCCTCTCCTCTCCTTTGCTCCCTTCCTACCCTAGATAGTAAATAATAGAAGCCTTTTATAGTCCTAGGCAAGTCTTTGCACGCAAAACACAAAAGTCCTCAACTCCCATGCGCAGCACACCAAAAATCAGCATTTTCCGGACTTTGTCTGTCAACGACCGCGGGTGCGCTATAACACAGACCGCGGGTGCG
>NC_133311.1:5277818-5348934 GCF_012295235.1 Primulina huaijiensis
GTTTTTTTTAACTTCTAATATCTTCAACTCATGTTTCAAAACATTATCAATTTATTTCAATTTTTACAAACACAAATCAAGAGGTCTTTTCCGGTAAAGATTTGGTTCAAAGCATATTCATTCAAGAAAGGAATATCCAATAAATATTTGATGCAATGAGGTGTGTGTTAAAATTGATCAAGATTCATACTCAATGGAAGTGTTTATCGATTGTCCATAAGCTAGATACTCCCAATCACTCTCCACTAGTATATTGGACAACTATGACTTGGTCAATAGGATTTGCAATGCTTGTAATGTTAGGCCTTGGCTCACGGCTACAAATGAAGATTAGGAATTCAAATAAGGGAGTAAGTTGAATTTTATATCTTTTGCAAACTCCACTTTTTCTTTTATCTCCATTTTTTTTTCTTTTTTTTTTCATTTCATCTCTTTTTCTCCCATTTTTCTCCAACTCTTCAATGAAAAATCATTCAATTTTTTTTTTTAGGAGAATTTCAATTTCTTTAATCCTTTCAATTCTTACTCCCTTGAGAAGGTAAGAAATTAGTGTTTAAGATATTCAACAGGGTGGTAAATGTGGGATATTTGAAAGAACATCGAATGGGAGTCTTTTACATATTTTTACGTGTGCCATTCGAATTCATATAAGCTTCAAAGAGGTGACAAATGATAAATCATTTTTATTTGGTGGCTTGAAAGTCTCAATCGATAAGAAAAAAAAATCACCTAAATCATTCCTAAATCATAGATTGTCCGTATTTCGCATCGAGTGTTGTTTGGATAGTTCTAGACAAAATCTCAATTCACCAACACAAAGTAGAATCTAATCATCGTGAAAAAATGGTGTCTCAATGCATCAACCAAATACATATATATTCAAAAGAAAAGTGCTTGGCTTCCAATAAATTCAAGAACACAATTCTTTTCTCATATAGGCTCAACAGGGCTTCAAATGGATATTTATGAACAATATAAATAGGCCCAAGTAAAGTCAAAGATTGCCTCAATCATCTATGTGTTTGAAAAAATTTATTTCAATGTCAAATGAAAATCACAGAGTTGTATAGAAATTATAAGTCTCAAAATTATAAAATCTCATGATTGTTCTCTAGATTTTTCAAATTGATCAATTATCATGAACGTAATGCATGACTTTTCCTCTTAATGCAAAATTTTTCTTTTCTCATCATTGGCCATTAAAATATTTCATGACTAAAAACACTAAAAACACACAAGCAAACAACTCAAAAGAAAATAAACACACAAAATAAAACTAAAGAAAACACAACACTCAAATAAAATTAAATTAAACACACAAAATAAAATAAATAAACAATATCTCCCCCAAACTAAAACATGTGCATCGTCCTCGATGTGAATAAGCATGTAAGTTAGAGAAATACACATACCTATGGCAACGACCGTCAGTAGTCATTGCCATCGTCATCCTCTTCATCATCTTGTGGTGGCTGTTGTTGGAACTCCGGCGGGTGGTATATGGGTGGCCACTGAGGAGGAGGTGGAAATGGAGTACCAGAGGTTGAGGCTGCTGGGAATTGCTGAGCCAAGACAGACGTAAAATCCATCATATAATCCATAAATGTATCGGTCCTAAACCGAAACGCATCCATGTCTTGACGTTGATTTCGCATTTCCTCTTCCAAATGGGTCAACCTATCTCTCATATTTCCTGGTTGCGGTTGTGGTTGTGGCTGTGGTTCTTGAGCTTGAACATGGGCACGTCTTTGTGCAGCTCTTCTGTTAAATTCCCTTTCAGCTCGACGTGCCGCCGCTTGATCACCTCTCACTGCCCTATGTGGTTGAATCACCACAATGACATTTTTCGGCTTCAACAGTTCTTCATTCACAGCCCAAGTCACTCCCGCATTTTGGCATAATGCTGTGATCAAAGAAGGGTGGAGGAGTCCACTAGGAGAGTTACCATTTGCATATTCAAGCATCGAATTCTGGAGCAATTGCCCTAAATCAATTGCCCTTCCCGTCATAATGCAAAAAGTAAGGATAGCTCTCTCCTTGATGACAGTGGTGGTGTGTTCGGTAGGCTTGATCCTAGCAGAAATAAATGAATACCAATCTTTGGCAACAGTTTTCAGATCAGACTTGGCTAGGCTGACATGCACCTCATCCCTCATTCTCCACTCAGCTCCTTCTATGCAAATTGTTTGAAGAATATGATTATAATCAACATGCTCAGCCCGGTATTCTTCATACTCATCATGCATAATATGAGGGATGCCATATAAAGTATTTATTGTATGTGCATCAAAGGCTACCATTTTTCCTTGCACCAACACCTTCAATTGTTCATGTCTAACCTTGAGGTTAGCATAGAATTCTCTCACCAATGAAATGACGGCATCTTGTGGCTGCCTGCCAAACTCCTCCCAATGCCGAGCAGTAAGCATTAAACCAATTTCGGACCTGGGAAAACTCAAATCAAATCCCCTCTCTTTTATAATGCTTTTATTCAAAATTCTCCCATAATTTTCCTCAGCTATTTCGTTCCAAAATTTGTTTTCATCATAGTTTGAAGATGATGATGTACCCTTAGCTTGTTTCTTTCTAGGAGGCATTTTATCGAACACCTTGAGTTCAACAACTTTCCCTTCAATCAATTCACTAAAACTAAATGATTCTTCACTCCCCCAAACTTATTCACCACAATAACAACACTCCAACAATTTTCACACCAATATAATCCACAATTTCAAGAATTTACTCCACTAAATTTAAATTTCTTCCATATCCAATAACACCAAATATTTCGAATTTAAAGCAAATGTAGTATTGATTTGCTCACCTTGATTGTTTAAATGTTTCTTGTGGAACAAAATCAAAGCTCCATTCAATCCTTGAAGAAATTTTCGAGCCCCTTTGAAACCCTAGGTTTGGTGTTGATTTTTGTTGAAAGGAAAGGGATATTTGATGGAATGAGTGAAGCTAATTGGTTGTGTAGTGGAGAATTTGTGCTTGGAAGAACAAATCTTGAGTGTGGAGTGTGTTTTGAGAAGATGAAATTCGAAATGGAGGAGAGAATTGAAGAAGGGTTCTTCGGTTATGTCTAAATTCTACCCCAATCTGATTTTTAAAACGTCGACCGCGGGTGCGCAGTGCTCTCGGCAATTCAGTGACCTTTGATTTTCATCAACTGCGGGTGCGGTGCTTTTTGTAGCGCGGGTGCGCAGTGCTCTCGGCAAAAATTTTATTTTGTAATTCCTAGCAACCGCGGGTGCGCTGCAGAGATGACCGCGGGTGCGGTTGTCCTTCGTAAAAATTTTTTTTTTTTTTAGTCCTGAAAAGAAAACCATATTAATTCATAAAATTTTTGGGAAGATACAAGAACATACTACTAAAATACACAATCAAAAACAATAAAACAAGAATAAAAAGAAGACCGAAAACGAAATAATATAGAGAAACACAAATTTGGGTTGCCTCCCAATAAGCGCTTGGTTTAACGTCTTCAGCCAGACTGTCACTAGTCTAATCAGTTTGGTTCGCTCAGCTTGACATTGTCGATATTCCTTACTTCAGTCCAATAGTATGGCTAGACTCGCTGTCCGTTCACCTTGAAGGTCCTCCCATCATTGCATTCTAGCTCAATTGCCCCATAAGGAGACACCGTTTCCACAACAAATGGCCCTGACCAACGCGACTTTATCTTACCAGGAAACAACTTCAGACGGGAATTGAACAATAGTACTTGTTGTCCTGGTTTTAGATCCCTTTGTACAATGAGTTTATCGTGCCACTTCTTGGTCTGTTCTTTGTAAATCTTGGCATTTTCATATGCATCATTGCAGAACTCATCCATTTCATTTAACTGTAGTTTTCTGCCTTCGCCAGATGCTTTCAAGTCAAAGTTCAACTTCTTAACTGCCCAGAAAGCTTGATGCTCCAATTCTAGTGGCAAGTGACAGGCTTTGCCAAAAACCAACCTATAGGGAGACATTCCAATAGGCGTCTTGAATGCGGTCCGATAAGCCCACAGTGCATCATCCAACTTCATTACCCAATCCTTCCGGTTTGTATTGACAGTATTTTCCAGTATTTGCTTAATTTCCCGGTTGGATACTTCAGCTTGTCCATTCGACTGAGGATGATATGCTAGTGCCACTTTGTGCTTAACACTGTATTTAGCCAAAAGTGAGTTGAAAATTTTATTGCAAAAATGCGTACCTTCGTCACTTATGATGGCCCTTGGTGTTCCAAATCTGGTGAAGATGTTCTTATGCACAAACTTAACTACAACACGAGCATCATTAGTACTGGTGGCGATTGCTTCCACCCATTTCGAAACATAATCTACAGCTAATAGTATATAAGATTGACCAAAAGAAGGGGGAAAGGGTCCCATGAAATCTATGCCCCAGACATCAAAAAGTTCCACCTCCAAAATATTTGTCAGTGGCAATTCGTGACGCCTAGAGATGTTTCCTAACCTTTGGCACCTATCACATGATTTAACTAAGGTATAGCTATCCTTAAACAAAGTCGGCCATAAAAAACCTGATTGCAATACCTTAGCTGCAGTTCGTGAAGCTCCAAAATGTCCACCGTATGCGGATGAATGACATAGCTCAAGAATTTGGTGTGCTTCGACACCGTCAACACATCTCCTAATCACTTGGTCAGCACATCTCTTATACACACAAGGTCATCCCAGAAAAAAAATTTGATATCATGGAAGAACTTCTTTTTCTGACGGTGGTTCAGATCTGGAGGAAGAATACTACAAGACAAAAAATTCGCAATGTCAGCGAACCAAGGGAGTACTGAACTTACCTCGAAGAGTTGTTCATCCGGAAATGTTTCTTGTATTACTCCTTCTTTCCTAACCTCTAGCTCAAGTCTTGACAAGCGGTCAGCCACTTGATTCTCTCTTCCCTTCTTATCTTTGACCTCAAAGTCAAATTCTTGCAATAGCAGTATCCACCTTATCAGGCGTGGTTTCGCATCCTTCTTGGCAAATAGGTAGCGAATGGCTGCATGGTTAGTAAAAACAATTACCTTTGTGCCGATCAGATATGGCCTGAACTTATCGAAGGCAAATACTACAGCAAGCATCTCCTTTTCCGTCGTGGTGTAATTTTGCTGTGCAGCATCCATAGTACGGCTTGCATAATAAATTGCCCTAAACATCCTTTCTCTTCTTTGGCCCAATACCGCACCAACGGCATAGTCACTTGAATCACACATCAGCTCAAAGGGTTCCTTCCAGTCCGGCACTATCATGATTGGTGCTGTCACCAATGCCCTCTTGATTTTCTCGAAAGCCTGCAAACAATCCTCATCAAATATGAATGTGGAATCTTTTTCAAGCAAATTACATAAGGGTTTAGTGATCTTAGAACAATCTTTAATAAATCTCCGATAAAACCCCGCATGTCCTAGAAAGCTCCTTATTCCTTTGATGTTCTTTGGTGTAGGAAGTTTTTCAATTGCAACCACCTTGGCTCTATCCACCTCTAATCCCTTAGAGGATACTTTATGTCCCAGGACAATGCCCTCTTGGACCATAAAGTGACATTTTTCCCAATTAAGAACTAGGTTCTTTTCTTGGCATCTCTGCAACACAAGGGATAAGTTATGTAAACAATGATCGAATGAAGAGCCAAATACCGAGAAATCATCCATGAAGACTTCCATGATTTCCTCCACCATGTCTGCAAATATAGCCATCATACACCTCTGAAAAGTGGCCGGTGCATTGCATAGCCCAAAAGGCATTCTCCTAAAAGCGAACGTGCCATAGGGACATGTAAAAGTAGTCTTTTCCTGATCCTCTGGTGCTATAGTTCTCTGGTTATAACCTGAATAACCATCTAAGAAGCAATAATGACAATAACCAGCAAGTCTATCTAGCATTTGATCAATAAAAGGCAATGGAAAATGATCTTTTCGGGTGGCATTGTTCAATTTTCTATAATCCATACAAACTCGCCAACCAGTTACAGTACGAGTAGATATCAGTTCATCATGTTCATTTTTAACCATTGTTATTCCACCCTTTTTCGGTACAACTTGTACAGGAGACACCCAACTGCTATCAGAAATAGCATACATCACACCAGCATTCAACAATTTAAGCACCTCATTTTTCACTACTTCTTTCGTTGCCGGATTTAATCTCCTCTGATGGTCCACATAAGGAGTATATGACTCCTCCATTAAAATTTTATGCATGCATATAGTGGGGCTAATTCCCCTAATATCAGAAATCGACCATCCCAAGGCAGTTTTATATTCCCTCAATACTCTCAATAATTTATCTTTTTCATCAATAGTAAGGGATGAAGATATGATTACCGGATATGTCGACTTCTCTCCTGAGAATGCATAACATAGGTGGCTTGGCAGTTCCTTCAAATCAGAAAAGGGTGATATTACCTCTATTTTCTCGTCGACGTTCAACTCCTCAATCAACACATTCGTGTTCTTTTCTTTATGCAATACTTCAAGGTCCACCAGTTGCTCTTTCACTTCCCAGTCGTCTTCACTAACAGCTTCAGCAGTTCCAACCGAGCAACTCTCCAAAGGGTCCCTAGTTCCTGCACAGTCAAAGGATACACATTAGTTTATAACATCAATGCTTTTACAAGTACTTACCTCATTTGATCCATTAATGGCATGATAGATATTGAAAATGACTTCTTCTCCACCAACTCTCAAGGTGAGTTCACCCTTATGCACATCTATCAATGCCCTTCCAGTTGCCAGGAACGGTCTCCCAAGGATTAATGGAGCATCATTATCCTCTTCCATATCTAGAATCACAAAGTCTGCAGGAAAACTAAACTTATCCACTTTTACCAATACATCCTCGACGATCCCACTTGGATACTTAAGACTTCTGTCTGCAAGCTGAGGGGTGATAGTAGTTGGTTTAACTTCTCCAAGCTCCAATTTCCTAAAAATAGAAAATGGCATCAAATTAATACTTGCTCCTAAATCACATAAAGCTTTACTACAATGAGAACCACCAATAAAACAAGGAATATTAAAACTCCCTGGATCTTTCAATTTTTGTGGTAGTTTCTTTTGTAGGATGGCACTGCACTCCTCAGTAAGCTTCACAGTCTCAAACTCTTGCAGCTTCCTCTTTTTAGACATCATATCTTTAATGAACTTAGCATAGTTGGGCATTTGCTCCAATGCATCAGCAAATGGTTTATTGATGTGTATCTTCTTAAAAATTTCAAGGAATTTTGCAAATTGATCATCTAAACTCTTCTTTTTGAACCTCTGAGGGTATGGAATGGTAGGCTTAAATGCAGGAGGTTGTACCACTTTTGTCTTAGAGTCCTCAACTTTCTTCTCTGTTATAACCTCAAACTCAACATCTTCCACTGACTTCTCACCTTCCACCATCTTCTTGGGACTTTGAACCTCCAATTCTTTTCCGCTCCTCAAAGTGACGGCCTTGCACAGCTCTTTTGGATTAACTTCCGTATTACTCGGTAATTGACCCCTGTTCTGATCTCTTAAAGCATTAGCCAACTGTTCAATTTGCGTCTCCAAAGATTTCATCGTAGCACCCATGTTTCCTATCTGAGTCTCCATGCTATCAAGCCGAGACTCAGTTCTAGCCATCCTCTTCCCAGATTCAGCCACAAATGTACCAACCAAATCCTCAAACGAAGGCTTTCCCTCCCCTTTTGATGTATTGAACCCCGGGGGAGGATTCAACACATTCTTATCGTTTGCATAAGAAAAATTTTCATGATTTTTCAAGCCAGGATGATAAGTGTTAGGGGGAGGGTTACCTCGATATCCTCCGTAGCCATCAAAATTCCTATTGTTGATATAATGAGCTTCATCAGGAATATGTGGTTCTTCAGTAACAACCGATGCCTTTTTCAACCTCTGATGTACTAGCCTTATTCATAGCTGCAATTTGAGTTGTTAAAGCTGAAACTTGAGCGGTGAGTGATGTAATAGGATCTATGGCATAAATTTCAGCTTGCTTCTTTACTCCCAACCTCTCAGACGGCCACTGATAACTGTTAATGGTCATCTGTTCAAGCAAATCATATGCTTGATCAGGTGATTTTGCAAATATCATGCCACCAGCTGCTGCATCGACAGTGCCTCTTGTTTGTCCATTCAAACCATTGTAAAACAATTCAATCTGTACCCAATCTTCAAAACTATGGTTTGGACACCTCCTTAACAACTCCTTATACCGTTCCCATGCCTCGTATAATTGCTCAAAGTCAGTCTGCCTAAAAGTGCTTATCTCAATTTTCAACTGTGCAGACTTTGCAGGTGGAAAATATTTAGCAAGAAACTTGGTTGCTAACTCCTGCCATGTAGTGATACTCCCCAAAGGAAGCGATTGGAGCCATCCTCTTGCTTGATCCCTAAGAGAAAAAGGAAACAAACGCAATAGAATTATATCATCAGAAACACCATTTATTTTTACCGTGTCAGTAATTTCAAGGAATGTTCTGAGATGTAGATGAGGATCTGCAGTAGCGGTTACCCCAAACTGATTCTGTTGAACCATGTTTATCAATGCAGGTTTGAGCTCAAAGTTGTTTGCATTATTAGTCCCTCGTGCTATGCCCGAATAATGAGCATTTAGTACTGGCCTAAAATGATCTCTGATGGGTATTGCAGGGGGTGGGTTTTCATTATCTCTGTTGTCAGCCATTGCTTGAATCTCTTCTCTTCTTGCCTTTCTTATTCTTCTTGCAGTTCTTTCGATCTCAGGATCAAAGATAAGCAAGTCAAGATTTTGAGATCTTCGCATGCACTATCAAACAAAAATAAAAACAAATCAATGTTTAATATAATCCAATAAAAACAACTCTAAATTAAAATCAAGACCAATTGGTAACAGTACTAATATAAATTTAAAATAAATACTCCCCGGCAACGGCGCCAAAAACTTGTTGCATGTTTTCTTAATTGCTTGCAAGTGCACAACGTCAAGTTATAATAAAATGTATTTTTGAGTACAAGTGTCGATCCCACGAGGAGTATATATATAAATGTATATTAATGCTTGTAATTAAAATAGTCTCAATTTTATTTAGAAAAATTGATTAAATGATTTGTTTGCGAGAATAACTAAATTGACAAAGGATTTAAATAAAATATCACAACAAACTTGTGCAAATAACAATAGAATAAAAGATCTAGAGGTCCGATTTCACGCAACTATCCACCATGTGTTATTTTGTGTAGCTATATTATAAATGTCATTCTTATTCATTAGCCAAGAATTCTAAATTCTCTACTCCATCTTCCGATTGCTAAGTAGATACTAATTATCTAACAAAAGATTGTAACGTCCCCGTCAACAATCTAAAATTAAATAACACAATAAGCACTAATTTCTCTTAATGGCTTCAATAGCAATATATGTCCTCCCGAACTCTATAAATACCATCGATGTATTTTTCCCTTTCTTGTTTATAAAATCCCTTTTCCAAGTGATAACTTATAAACATAAGAATCATTCAAGATATGGCCAGTAAAATGAAAGCGTTAAGATTGGAAAAATACAAATGAACAATAACGAAAACTTATATAGCATAATTCATAAATCCCAACACATGGTTTCTAGTTTTGTTCCATCTTTCCTCTAGACACAAGAATTAGTTCATAATAATAATACAAACAACACAACAACACATGAATCTTAAACAAGACATATCAAATAAAAATAAAGAAAGAAGAACTTAGAACAAGAGTGTGGAGTGCAGGTTATTTCTCTCCAAAGTGTGCAAGAAATCTCCTCCGAATGATGAATTTGAGCTTTGAACTTCTTTGTAGCCTCCTCTCCTCTCCTTTTCTCCCTTCCTACCCTAGATCGTAAATAATAGAAGCCTTTTATAGTCCTAGGCAAGTCTTTGCACGCAAAACACAAAAGTCCCCAACTCCCATGCGCAGCACACCAAAAATCAGCATTTTCCGGACTTTGTCTGTCAACGACCGCGGGTGCGCTATAACACAGACCGCGGGTGCGCTATTGTTTCGGGGAAACTTTAATCTCCAAGCTACGAAGACCGCAGGAGCGGTGCAACATGGACCGCGGGTGCGGTAATGCTTCGGCAGAGATTTCTAAAATTGCTTTTCATGGACCGCGGGTGCGGTGCCATTTCTAGCGCGGGTGCGGGTTATTCTCGGAAATTTTCATCTTTTGCACTTTCCAATTCAACACTATTACTACTCCAATTTCTCATTCTAAGCTTACAAACTAAAACAACAAAAACGACAACAAATCACATAAAACCTGCTCAAGAATCACAAAATTCTAAGTTAAAAACAAGTAATAAAAGTACAATAAATTGCACTTATCAATAACTGATTTTGATTGTATTGTGGGAATTAATGTGCTGAGGAGATATTGTGCGACTGCTGATTGTTATCAGCGAGTAGTATATTTTTACACCGATGAGAAAGAGCGTTGGACATTTTATGGGAAGGGTTCTCGTCCCCGTGTTCCGTTGGTATCTGCTATCCGGATGTCTCGGTTATTGGAGCATGAACATGAGGGTTATCTTATTTATGCTGTAGATGTAACAGAGAAGAAGAAGGAGGTGGGAATAGAGGAGATACCTGTAGTTGCCGAGTTTGCTGATGTATTTCTTGATGAGATTCCATGCTTCCCACCAGTCCGTGAGGTGGAGTTTGGGATGGAGTTGATGCCAGGTACTTTCCCTATTTCTCGTGCTCCTTACAGAATGGCACCAGCAGAGTTGAGAGAGTTGAAAGCCCAGTTACAGGACTTGCTGGACAAGGGATACATTCGTCCTAGTGTATCGCCTTGGGGTGCACCAGTCCTATTTGTGAGAAAGAAAGATGGAACGATGCGGTTTTGTATTGACTATCGACAGCTAAATAAGGTAACGATTAAGAATAAATATCCCCTCCCTGATATTGATGATTTGTTTGATCAGTTGCAGGGAACCTCAGTATATTCAAAGATTGATTTGAGGTCAGGATATCATCAGATACGAGTTAGAGAGGAGGATATTCAGAAGACAGCCTTCAGGACCAGATATAGGCATTATGAGTTTTTTGTTATGCCGTTTGGATTGACGAATGCTCCAGCTGTATTCATGAGTTTGATGAATAGGGTCTTTCAGCCTTATCTCGATCAGTTTGTTATTGTGTTTATTGATGATATATTGATATATTCCAGGAGTGAGGCTGAGCATGTTGGGCATTTACGTTCAGTATTACAGGTACTGCGAGATAGACAGTTGTATGCCAAACTCAGTAAATGTGAGTTTTGGTTGGATCGAGTGGTTTTTTTTGGGTCATGTTATATCGAGAGATGGGATTTCTGTTGATCCAACAAAGGTCGAAGCAGTGTTGCAGTGGTCAGCACCTACATCTATACCAGAGATCCGTAGTTTCTTGGGTTTAGCAGGTTATTATCGTCGATTTATCGGGGGATTTTCAAAGATTGCTAGACCTTTGACACAGTTGACTCAGAAAGGTGTGCGATTTCAGTGGTCTGAAGCATGTGAGAGGAGTTTTCAGGAGTTGAAACACCGACTGACGACTGCACCGGTGTTGGCAATCCCTACAGAAAATGAGAGGTTTGTTGTTTATACTGATGCATCATTTCATGGTTTGGGATGTGTTTTGATGCAGGATCGACATGTTGTAGCATATGCCTTGAGACAGCTGAAACCACGTGAAACAAGGTACCCTGTGCATGATTTGGAGTTGGCAGCCATTATCTTTGCCTTCAAGATATGGCGACACTATTTATATGGTACCTCGTTTACGATTTATACGGATCATAAGAGTTTGAGATTTTTGTTTACTCAGACAGAGTTGAATATGAGGCAGAGACGGTGGTTAGACTTGTTGAAAGATTATGATTGTGAGATTGAATATTATCCTGGTCGAGCCAATCTTACCGCTGATGCATTGAGTCGTAAAGTGAGTTGTACTGCAGATGATGTGAGTCGTTTATCAGCTATGATGATGTCTTGTTGTTCCTTGGGATATGATTTTGATATCTCGACGACTCCTATCCAGGTATCTACCTTATTGGCTGAACCTGATATTTATGGTTGTATTCGTGACGCACAGATGATAGATGAGAGAGTTCAGCGATGGAAGGAGTTAGTTTCTCGGAAACAAGAGACTCATTTTAGAGTGGCTGATGATGGCAGTTTGAGGATGAAGGATAGATGGGTAGTTCCTGATACACCTGAGTTGCGCCAGGGCCTGTTACGACGTGCACATTGTAGTCAATATTCTATCCACCCTGGTGGCAAGAAGATGTATAAAGATTTACGCTCTCAGTTTTGGTGGAAAGGAATGAAACGTGATGTGATTGAGGTTGTACGTCGATGTCTCAATTGTCAACAGATCAAAGCTGAGAGAAGAAGGCCAGGAGGTGAATTGAGGAGTTTAGAAGTACCGACTTGGAAATGGGAGCACATATCGATGGATTTTGTGACTCATTTGCCAAGAAGCACTGGGACTATTGACGCTATTTGGGTGATTGTTGATCGATTGACGAAAGTTGCACATTTTATACCCTATAGCATGAATAGTACATATTTGACGATGGCACAGTTGTATATACGAGAGATCGTACGGTTTCATGGGATTCCAGTGTCTATTATATCTGATAGAGATCCTCGATTTACTTCTCATTTTTGGGAAGGATTGCAAACTGCGATGGGGACAGAGTTGAGATTGAGTACGGCTTATCACCCCCAGACAGATGGTCAGACTGAGCGTACTATTCAGACGCTGGAGGATATGTTGCGTGCTTATGTTATGGATTTTAAATCTGTTTGGCAGTCATCTATTCCATTGGTGGAGTTTGCATATAACAATAGTTATCAGAGCAGTATTCAGATGGCTCCATTTGAGGCATTGTATGGGAGGCGTTGTAGATCTCCTTTATACTGGGATGATGTTGATCGAGCTGTAGTCACTGGTCCTGAGATGATTCTTGAGATGGAACAGAAAGTAAAGTTGATACAGCAGCGATTGAAAGCAGCTCAAGATAGACAGGCCGCCTATGCAAATAAAAGACGAAGGCCCTTGGAGTTTCAGCAGGGCGATCGAGTATTTTTGAAAGTGTCTCCTTTTCGTGGTACAGTACGATTTGATATGAAAGGAAAGTTGGCACCGAGATATGTTGGCCCGTATGAGATATTGCAGCGGATAGGCACTTTGGCTTATCGATTGGCTCTACCTCCATCTTTATCTGGTATTCATGATGTGTTTCATGTGTCGATGTTGCGGAAGTACGAGCCAGATCCTTCACATGTGTTTGATATTTATGAGGTTCAGTTAGATCCTGATGTGTCTTATGTTGAGAGACCAGTTTGTATTTTGTATCGATCTGAACGGAAGCTTCGTAGTAAGCTTATACCGATGGTGAAGGTTCAGTGGGAGCATAGAGGTGTCGAAGAGGCCACTTGGGAGACAGAGCGGTATATGAGGGAGCTCTACCCCTACTTATTCTGATGGTATGATGTATCTTTATTATGCATGTTATTACCGTTGTTGAGTAATTTCGGGGTCGAAATTCATTTAAGGGGGGTAGAAATGTAATGCCTGAGATATTACAACTATAAAATAGTATTGATGACATTTTTGTAAATAAGTTGAAAATTATTCAATTTATTTTGATGGCATTTTCGTAAATAAGTTGAAAAATAATGAATTAATTTTAAGGGTAAAATAGTAATTAATGACAGATCTTGCTCATATGAAGTTCAAATGATTTGAAATTTGGATATACTGTGGAAAACTCAAAGATATAGAAGTTTCATATTTTGAGTTTTGAAAAATTTGATCGTTTGACTGGTCCAAAGGGATATACCGGTGTTAAAATTTTAAAGAATATATATTATATTATATTATATTATTTTATTAATATAATAGAATAAAATAAAATAAAAATAAGATAAATATTAAACCTTTACCTGAATTCACATAAACGTAACCGAGGAAAGAGAAAGAAATAGAATATGATTTCGATTTTCTTTTCGATCTTGCGACTTATCGGTTTATCCAATCGACGAATCGATTTCAGTTCTGGAATCGTTGACACGAGGTCTTCGATTTGAAGTATAAATTTTATGGTTTTGGTGATGTTTGAAATTCGTCGATTTTTGGAATCCATCCGATAAATTGTTAAATCATACTGAAATTGAAGATTGTTGAATAGTGTATGATTTTAACGAAGTAGAGAAGATTATTGTGTTGTTGTTTAGAATTTTTCCCAATTTATTATAATTAGGGATTTTTAATCGTTGGATTGAGATTAGAGAGTTGTTTGTCAGTTGTTATTAATTCTGATTATATATTCGGAGTCTACGAAGTATAGGCTACACGTTGATATAAAATTTTCGTAATTTGACGGATGTTGTAAAATAGCCTATTATTTGATGTTAAATTAATTAGGGTGTATTTGATGGTAGTATTGTGAATTAAATACACTATAATATTAAATTGATGAAAGATAAGAATTCATAATCGAGTTTTATATTTTGTTGAATTAATTGTTGTTGGGCTATTTGATATTGTATATTGAGATTGTTATGATTGTGTTGATACGGTGACAATGATCTGATAATTGTTGTTGAATTATTTAGATACAACACAAGCCTCGGGATCAAAGAAATAGCCAGATTATATATATACTCGATTACCAGGTAAGTGTTGACGTACGAGCATATGTTATTATTGTTTAGTATTGATGAATACTATTGTGTTGAACGACGATAAATCACTGGTATTGGGTGATTTGATATTATATCTGTTGTTGTTTATTATAGTTGATATTGTTGGTTGTTGTTTGTTGGGAGACGTCACGTTGATGTTGTTCGTTCGACGATATTGTTGTCGCCGGTGTTGGGGTGCGACTTATCGTCGATGTTATTCGTTCAACGATATTGCTGTCGCCGGGAGATCGTTGGTGGTTTGATTGTCCAGAGACAGCAAAGGGAGTATTCCTGTTATCGTGTTGGGGTGCGATGTATCGTCGATGTTGTCGTTGCAGTAGTATGGGAGTGATGACGTTGAGATCGTTGGTGGTTTGATTGTCCAGAGACAGCAAAGGGAGTATTCCTGTTATCATTCCAGTTATATTTTATATTGTTGGTAATATAATTGTTATGTATTACGATGATGATTGTTGTGTATGCTCACCCTTTGGGTGCTGTTTCTGTTGGACAGGTTACAGGACTCTGCTGTGAGACAGAATAGTGGTGAAGGACTAGGTGTGTCTAGTCAAACAGTCCTGTAGTTGATAGTAGGTAAACACAGTATAGTTATTGTCTTATTTGAGTTGTATGTATTATACTGTTTCTGCTGCATTCACGTAGATAGTGTGGTGATTGCACTATTTTGTCGTATATGCATTATATTATTACGTCGTTGAAAAGAAAATTTTTATGCATATGACGTCACATGTTGTATGATTACGTGGCGAGGTTTGGGGCGCCACAAAGGTCATGATGAGCCTTGTGTTGGATATGATCCAATGAACTTCAAAGAAGCAATATCTAATACTGATTCAAGCAAATGGCTTGGAGCCATGCAGTCATAAATGGATTCTATGTATTCAAACCAAGTCTAGACATTAGTGGATCCACCTGAGGGAATCGTTCCCATAGGATGCAAATGGATCTACAAAAGAAAGCTTGGGGCGGATGGGAAGGTAGTGACCTTCAAAGCAAGACTGGTTGCAAAAGGTTATACTCTAAGGCAAGGAATTGACTATGAGGAAAATTTTTCACCAGTTGCTATGTTTAAGTCCATTAGAATACTATTAGCCATAGCAGCATGGTGTGACTATGAGATATGGCAAATGGATGTAAAGACTGCATTCCTCAATGGAGACATCAAAGAAGAAATTTATATGTCTCAACCTGAGGGATACACATCAGTAGGAAGTGAGCATAAGGTATACAAACTTCAGAGATCAATATATGGTCTCAAGCAGACGTCAAGGAGTTGGAACCTCAGATTTGATAGTACTATCAAAGAGTTTGGTTTTGCTAAGAATCCTGAGGAACCATGTGTGTACAAGAAAGTTAGTGGGAGTGCAGTGGCATTCCTAGTACTTTATGTTGATGATATCCTGCTCATTGGGAATGATGTAGGATTACTGCAGTCAACTAAAGTATGGTTAGCAAGTAAATTCTCCATGAAAGACATGGGTGAAACATCCTATGTATTTGGAATACAAATCTATAGAGATAGATCAAAGAGGATGTTGGTACTCACCCAAGCCATTTATATCGATACCATTCTGAAACGATTCTCTATGGAAGAGTCCAAGAGAGGATACTTACCAATGTGTCATGGTGTTACTCTATCTAAAGCAATGTGTTCCAAAAAAAAAACTGAAGAAGAGATAGAGATGATGACATGTGTTCCATATGCGTCAGCTACTGGTAGTATCATATATGGTATGATATCGACACGTCCTGATGTTGCTTACGCTTTGAGTGTTATAAGAAGATATCAGGCGAACCCTGGTCCAATACATTGGAAGGCCGTGAAAGATATTCTTAAGTACTTGAAAAGAACTAAGAACTTGTTCATGGTCTAAGGGGGTGGAGAATTGAAATTGGAAGGCTACACTGATTCTAGCTTTCAATGTGACGTAGATGATTCGAAATCGACCTCTGGTTTTGTATTCATGCTTAATGGTGCGGCTGTATCTTGGAAAAGTTCCAAGCAAGACACCGTTGCGGATTCCACCACTGAAGCTGAATACATTGTTGCATCTGATGCAGTCAAAGAGACAGTTTGGATGAGGAATTTTGTCCAAGAGTTGGACGTTATTCCTAATAGAGTTGATCCAGTCCCGGTGTACTGTGACAACACTGGTGCCGTTGCGCAAGCAAAGGAACCAAGGTCTCATCAGCGATCCAAACGTGTACTGAGGAAGTTCCACATCATACGGGAGATTGTGGGAAGGAGAGACATATCAGTCGAAAGAGTCCCCTCTGCAGATAATGTTGCTGATCCACTTACATAGCCCTTGCCAGGACCATTGTTTGAGTAGCATCGCGAAGCAATGGGATTAAAGTTTATGGGTAGTTGGCTCTAGGGCAAGTGGGAGATTGTTAGAGTAGATGCCCTACAAGCCAACGGTTGGCTAGGGAATTTATTGACTCAAGTGAAATAAACAATCTTTATTTTAATATAATTTACCTTTTAATGGTTTCATTATACTTTATCTGTATACCCATGCAAGCAGCATAGATAAAGTCCTTGATTATGCTTTAATACAAATGAATCGTAATTCGATGTTGAAACTCATTTGTAAACACTGCATATTCTAAATTCGTTCCTAGTCGATTCAGCCGCCTAAAACAGGGATAAAGATCGCTTGAGCTCGAGACTAGCATCTGTGATATTGTGTACTGCGTTTCTTGGTAAGGGCATAGAGATGTCCAAACATGCAGATGGGTAGTCATATGATGATTATACCGAACAACCCTCCCTCGGATTTTCCAAGTGGTTATCATTCATCGTGAGGATAAGTCCGTGGTTATGATTGTACACCATTAGTCCTTATGACCCGGGACAACACTGAGGCTCTATATGCTAGGGCTGTGCTTTGACTCGTTTACCGGCTCCAGGAGAGTCATCAGGTGGCGAGATTGGGTACAGTTGCGACACATATAGGAGCCAGTGCATTGTAGTCGGGGATTCACCGCTCATCTACGGGTGTGGATATCCTATGTGATCTAATGTAATAATAGTGCATGAAATCTCTTGCCAGAGTATGAGATGTACGTTGAAGAAGGAGTTATCCAATAGTACACGTGATGTCACTATTAAAGTTATCACATAGTTATCGAATTAATATGCAACCCTCGATGAACCAATGGTCGTAGATTCGATCGGGATATATGAGATGAAGGGACCGTACTATATGCTAATCATAATCGACTGGTTCTTGCAGACACTATCAGTGATACCTAGGGGATCATGGGGCGATGCTACTAGAAGCTCTTACCATGATCCGATGGGTGCAATCAGAAATGAGTTCTGACATTCTTGACCAAAGGGTTGATGAAAAGAATGGGGTTAACTAGGGTAAACACGAATAAGAATAAATGTTATTCTGAATCACAAAAGGTTGTGAACCCACGGCTAGCTGTATCCCTGAACCATTGAGGGTAACACAAGCACTGGATCATTTGTTCCCGTTGAGAGAATAAATTCAAGTAGTTGAATTTATATTATGATAGTAAATTCAAGTAGTTGAATTTATGATAATTAAATTTTGAGAAAATAAATTCAAGGAGTTGAATTTATGATATAGTAAATTCAAGAAGTTGAATTTAAGAAATTTGGAGAGAATAAATTCAAGGAGTTGAATTTATAAAATTTGATAATTTAATTTATTAAACTCAAAAGTTGGGTTTATTAAATATTAAATTTTGGAGGTGATAAATTCAAGGAGTTGAATTTATAATTTAAATATTAAATTCAAATGTTGAATTTATAATTGATTTAATTTATTAAACTTAAAAGTTGAGTTTATTAAATAATAAATTAAATATAGTGGGAATATGTTTAATGGGCTTGTAGGAGTACAAGTCCAACATATTAAATAATTAAAGTTATTAATGGACTTTGATTAATTGATTAAACTAGTTGGACTAGCTCAATTAATCAAGCTCATTAATGTTAATTATGGAATTTAGATCAAGACTATTGGTTTCAAGGAAATAAAAAGGAAAAATTGACCTAGCCTCCAAGTCTCCCAATTGTGATTCACGAGAGTTTCATGATTTGGCACCCAAATATTTGTAGAATCTTTGATTGACTTAATTAATCTAATTAATTAAGTAGATTGTAGATTAGACAAAAAGATAAGATTCGATTCTTATTTTAAAAATGAAGCATCCGAAAGTCATTATTCATCAAGCAACTTTCGGCTCTTCCCACAGGGGTGCTGTTCTCGAAATTTATTTCCTTTTGCAAGAAAAATTTGGCTTATATTCTTGAGTCGAATTTTTCCTCGTGTTCAATCTCTACGTAAAATATCTTCTAAATTTCTAGTGCAATTTAGAAGAGGAACAAATATTCAAGTCGTGGACCGGATTAGGAGATCGAAGAATGTTCGTAGGGATTTACAACAAGAGCTACGTCCGCTAATACCGGTGTAGTTGGAGCTAAGTGAAATTTTCACTAAAGGTATAAATACCCCGTCTCCGAAGCGTCGATGACATTCGGCATTGTTTAATTACTTGAAAACAATTAAACCTCGTATCAAAACAAACCAGTCTTTTTCATAAAATAATATTGTCTTTTAAAATGACAATGGAATAAACATTACATCAGAGTTTTTCTGAAACGAAAACAAGGGAAAATAAAATTCTTGAATCTTGATCCCGATCCTTGATTCACCATCCCCAAAAAGCATCTTGCTCTTCCTCATTCAGTTGTTCCTCGTTTTTATCTGAAATTTGTAAGAGGTGAGTGTTTTGGAAACATTTAGCAAGTGGGGGGTCGATCGATTTTCAATGATACATATAGAACTTAATCTTTAAAACATTTCTTTAACTTTCAAAACTTATTACTTTTAACTCATCATAGCAGAAGCGATTCGAACAAAGGACACTTTTTCAGATGATTCGAAATAGTTCAGAAGCAAATCAGATAATTTCAGACAGCACAGACACAACACTGTTACTCATCTCATTTCCATGGTCAAATTGTCCCCAATATGTTAGTCCTCTAAGGGGTGAGGCCAGAACTCGGTTTTATACCCACCGCTGGGGGCCAGACAGAAATGATTTTATACCTACCATTGGGGGCCAGACAGAATCACAATTCTCGTCCCATTTCAAATTGAATAGTAACAGTGTAACAAAGGTTTCAGAGGTAATAGACAGAACTTTTCAGATTTTCAGATTTCAGAGGTTTCATACGGATACAGCGGAATCAAAGGAATTCGAAGCATAGAAGAAACACATAATCGATCGAAATTTTAAACAGAACAGATAGCAAGTTTCGAAAATATGGACATACATATAAGCATGTCATAGTATTTTTATTCAAGGTTTAAAATACAAACAAATACTTAATCAAAAGCCCACTTACAGCAATTTAAGGATAGAACTGAAATTTGTAGACTTTGGCACCTTGCCTCTCAAAAATTTGGTAGCACCTCGACTCATTCTTTTCAATTACTGTCTTCACTTCAGCAGCGCTTCAACGTAGAATTCTAGCACTTGAACCGCACGAACTCCTCTTCCTTCTTTCTTGAATTTCGGCCGAGAGCTTTTTATGGTGAGGGGAAACCGAAATTTTCTTGGCTTTTTGGAATGGGTTAGCATGCATGTAGGCCTCATATTTATAGCAAAATTGTGGCTCTTCCCAACCCCCTTGGCCGTCCCCTTGGAGCCCAAGAAATGGATTAATTGATCTCAAAATGATGGTCAAAGGAAATCCAAGCACCAAAGGTCTTTCCTTGCATAATAAAAGTGTCCTAGCCATTAGCTCCTCCCGCAGCTCCTTCACGGATTATCTCAACGGTCATTTCTTGCATACTTAATTCGTCCTAACCTTTAGCTCATCCCTTAACTTCTTCCTTGGTTATCTCAAAGGTTGTTTCTTGCATAATAAATTTGTCCAATTCCTTGGCTCACCTTTTAGCTCCCTTTTTGGTCTTGTTAAGACACACTTGGTTGAGCTGCTTTGAGCTAAAAGATCGAGTCCTTGAGCTGGGGTTTTACTCCTCCAATAACAATACTTCCGTGGATGTGGTTATTTGCAGCTCTCCTTCATGTTGAGTTAATCTCCGAGCTTTGAAGCTACTTCCTCGAGTTATGTTAGCTGAAAATCTAAGTTCATATTTAAGTTTACAGTTAGAATGAAAGTTCTTTGAGCTTAGATCAAGCTAAATTTTAAGTTTGTATTTCTTACGTGATTTGCTTCGGATCGAATTTTCCGGGTTCTAACAATATTGGTCTCGAAAATCTAAGCGTTAGTTGAATAATGTTGTGGCAAATTAATAATTTGGAGTGATGACAATTTAAGGTAAAGTTGATCAATTAATTAAGTGATAGGATTAGACATTAAGTTAACATATTTTCAGGAACTTAAGGTTTGATTCACAGGTATCATAAGTTTTTGTCATGATCTTAAGAGCTAAAATTATACATTTGTTTGGGGTTAAATTTTTTTAGAAAGTTGGGTATGATTGATAGTTATGTTACTTAAGAAACATATGTAATGAAACGTCCACTCCTCGTTTTGCTTAAAAAGTACTAATTTTTTTTTCTCCTTCACATTTTCGGCCGAAACACATGCCAAATAAATAAAGTAATTTTGACGCCATTTTAAAAATAAAACAATCAACTAATATTTGAAAATCAAAAGAAATATCTCAAGCATAAAATTATCCAATGTTTTATCAAACCTAAAAAACAATAATTTGAAAAGTATAGCCCATACTATGAACCTCTCAAAAACCTTTCAAAGCATAAATAAAAGTCCTAAAATCTTTTAACATAAAATCATAAACATAAATAATAAGTGCGGAAAAATTGAAGCGCTGGTCCTCGGGTCATGGGCACCGACAGTCCAACGAAGTCAACCATCCTCCCATATCATAATTATCAAAATCACCTGCATCAATCATACCTAGTGAGTCTAAAGACTCAACACACCATAATCTTGATAACAACATAATACGTATATAGATCACATACAACAGTGAAAAATACTTGTACTTAAAATAACATTTTCATAACAATGCATAAAATTTAAACATAAACATTTTCATATCAACATATGCATATTCATATTGATCATTAACATATCCATATTCGTATTCATGCTTGTTGAATTCAGATCGTTGATTGTGACTCGTATTCGTATTAGTATTCATATTGGGGCGATAGATCCATCTACATAAAACCATAGTACTGGGCGACGGGGACATCAGCGACACTTTCACCCGTCAACTGAGCCTTGGCCAACGTATTAACATATCAACGTATCCGTATCATCGTATCAGTCACAATCCCTTCACATCCTTCAACTTTTTGTATTTGCATCACTTGATAAAAAACATGCATAATAATATCTTTTTTCTTTTAAATCAAGCATGCAACATATCTTTTAAATGTTATCGTTCCATCATAAAAATTCCATAAACATTTAAAATAATAAATCATAACATATTAATCATAAAATCCATAAATATTTAAAATAGACATTTTAACATATTAAAAATCCATACATTTAAAATAGACATTTTAGCATATTAAATCATAAAAACATTTAAAACAATCATATTAGCATATAAACAGAATTCAAGACACTCCCATGACGTTTACTAATTTTCGGGTGTAAAATTCTCGTTTTACCTCTAGACGTAAAATTTCAGGTTTTTGACTTTTTCTTAATTCCATTGACTCTAACATGTCCCAAATAATTATTTATGCTTAAATTAATTTTCTCATAATTTTATTTAGCTTAAATACTAGGCTTTTTAATTAATCTTTAATTATTCGTTTTTAAGGCGTTTTAATCTCGAATAATTTCAAACTTTAATATAAAATTCATTAATTAAAAACTTACAATATTTATATTATTTTAGCACTCGTGAACAACGACTCGACCCCCGTGAGCCATGTTTCAATTTATTTTCAAGAAAGAAAACCCTAGGACCCTCGAACAAGCCCCTTCGAGCCATCTTGTTATTTCATCAAGCCAAGCTCGAGCCAGGCGGAGCCAACATCAAGCCAACCATTCTCTAGACCCTAAGAACAAAAGGAAATTGACCCTAGCCCCAAAACCGAACCACCAAAACCTGATGCAAGAAGTGGCGGAGAACTCCCCTAATGCATGAACTCTTCAATCAATGCCTAGGACCTAGCCAACCGCACCAGCCCCGGACCCTAACCCTTAAGCACCCACCTAGGACCCTAACCACTTGACCTAGTCCAGCCCGAGCCCCCTGGCCGAGCCTCTGAGCCCTTGCGAACTGCTGCACACAAGCGCGCAAGGGAAGTCTAGCAGTACCTCGTTGCTCCAAGGCCCTCTTGGTCGTAATCCAACAGTTCTTGGCAACATCATGCGACTGGTGTCCTATCAGTTTCACTCTCCGCTCATCAGTGTAGTCCAAAGAGTCAAACAGCATCTCAATGTCATCTAGCCAACTCTCGCAGTCAACTGAAGTCTCAGTACCCTTCAAAGTCGGTGGATGGAATGACTGAAATCTCTTCAGCAATGTTTCCATCGGTGTTGCTGTCACATCCATCGGATTACCGGAGGTACTACCTTGTTCTGGGGCTCTTCGAGGAAGCATATCTGATTATCAAAAAGATGAGTAATCAAATCTGATAATTCTGTCTCAGTCCTCTTCTGCTCATCTTACTGCTGCTCAAGAATCGGTTCTGATTCATTCTCAATTAATACAGTTTACCAATCAAATCAGATAATCAGGTAAATATGTAATAATAAAAGCAGTAATCATACTAGCAATCAAAAGCAGGAAAGAAAACTCAATCTACCCCGCTCACTAGCTTCTATCTAAGGAACCTACCGCTCTGATACCACCTGTTGTGGGGACCCGGACGCTAATCATCTTCTTAATCGTCATTGGGACTAAGTAATCAATTATAATAAACAGGGTCTAAAATTTTTTTTTAACATATAATATCAAATGCGGAACGTAATGGAATCACTCTACTATACATATCAATAGAAAAGTAAAGTACAAGTCTTGTACTATATACAATCATTTACAAACTAAGGTTCAACTACTAAATATCAAGTGTTCAACCCTATCTCAGATCAAGTCCGTAGTCTCCACTCTAATCACGATCTCTCTCTTCATCTCCTCGACCCTGAACCTGTCCCACCTGTTGTCATGCACACATACAAACACGACAACAGCCGGATAACTCCGGTGAGAATAAATCCCAGTATAAATCAACGAAACATGCAAGCATATAATCAATATAAAGCATGAAGCAGATATCAGATATCTATCAAAATCTGAAACATAATTAATATCAAACTATCAATCATACTCGTGACTCCACGACTCAGACTAGACTCAATCCTAGTCTAGGGATCCCGGTTTCCAGACGTTGGTATTCCTATATCGACCAACAGTAATAGAAGAAACTCCGATTCTATCCACGTCGATATAACCAAACATCCAGTGTCTTGACCTATCCGTCACAGACTGTGGCACTATCGCCAATACACTATCTTGTGACATCGTGCAATGTGCCCGTGGCGATCCCGCCACTATCAGGAACTTCTGTCACAAGATCACTCGTCTAATATTCACCTAACACATGCTATCTATAAATCCATAGAACAAGCATATCAAATCAAATTAAGGCAAATAATAACAAACAGTATGTGATTTAGGGAAACACAAGTATATCCTACTTGTGTCGATCTCCCACTACCACATTGACTTATACCTTTCGTTCGTAGTCTCGGTCTGAAGAAACGGAAGTTCTGAACTCGTCTCTGTAAATCTGAAAGGACATATCGAGAATAATAATATCAACCTTCCATTCTCAATTCAATACTGAATCTGATTAATCTGAATTTAATTCAAATCATCGGCATAACGGCACAATCTCAATATCCCCGTAAATACCATATCAACAAATATCAATTACAAATCATAACTCATATCCGATACAATCTGTAATCAATCAATAATCCAAATCTTTCCGATTTCAATCGATATAATCAGAAAATCATAACAATTCCATAATCAACTTGTTCTTCGATCTGACTTCGATTATGCAATGTTTAGTATTTCCAGAACACATAATAATGATCAAATAATAATTTCTCCAATATCATAATTTCAAATGATAACAGAACTCAATAAAACTTACGTCCAGTTGTAGCTGGCGACGAGAGGAGTACGGTACTTTGTCCGGATTCAAATTCTGATAACCGAATTTGGCACAATCACATTTCTAAGTTAAAATGAAGTTGGAGAATTTCACGAAGCTCTTCCCTCGATTCTTTCTCTGGAAGTTAAGAAGGAATTGAAGATTGTTTACATATCAAGTACATGGTGGTGACAAGTGTCCCAAATCATTAATTGCACTTTAGTCCCTGAAACCTTTACTATTTGCGATTTGGTCCTCACAACTCTTTTTAATTCCATTTCAATCCTAATTAATTACAAAAACCGGGGAATCTAATTATCATTCCAAAATTCATAAATTAAATAATCTCGGATTAAAATGATAAAATCTTGGGCCTTACGATTTTTGATATTGCATTATTTTAAATTATTTATGTTTATGTGATGCACGTTAAAATATTTTCTCGAGTTTCATGTTTCAGGCGATTATTAAATGCGGGATCGAGGAAAAGAGACCGGTGACGATTTTTGAAATTTTAAAATGTGGTAACTTATTTTAAGTTAGGGTTGGGGCATTTTTAAATAATGCATTTACTTTTAACAATTTAAAGCCTAATTTACGTATTTAGTGATTTTAGAATTTTAAACCTTTTAAAGTTGACATTGTGAATTTTTATTGCGTTAATTAGAAAATTTTATAAAATTAGTGTGTAATTATTTTAATAAAAGGTTTTTATTTTAAGTTAGGGGAAGGATTGCATTTTTAATTAGTTGTTAATGATTTTATTTAGCAAAATTATCCCCAAATTTCTAGCAAACACACGCGCACACACACTTTTACTGTAGAACCCGATAAATCAGATTACGTATAAGCCATGCATAATTACTATTATTTAAATTAAAATGATTTTTATGCATGAGGGTTTAAATTCATTTTTTTAAAAATTTGTGGAGTCATGATTATTTATTTTACGCAGAAGTTAGTTTTTATCTTTTCGGATAAATAAGCGAGGCCAAGCCGGAGTTGGAGTATTGAGATAAAATTTAATAATAAGAAAATATTTCTAAATTTAATTTAGGTCAAAGAATAATTTATTTTAAGGTAAAAGAATGTTTAAGGATTTATTTAATTAATTGGAGTTAAGTAGTAAATAAGTTCTTTTATGTCCAATAATTAATTAAAAGCCTAAATTAAAAGGTGTAACCAATTGGGATAAATTAATCTAGGCCTATTTTATTTAAGAAATTGTAACTTAACATGTTAGTAATTTATTTTAAAACTTAGCCATGCATGCAAAAAATTTACTATCCCAAATTAATTTAGTATTTCATTAAAATACATAATAAGTGTGTAAAACTTTAAAGAGTTAAAATTCAAGAATTTAAGCAATATTTTACCCAATTTTGTTAGCAAGATTTCGGCCACCCCCTTGAAGATTTAATTATGTTTGACAACTCTCCATTATTGCCACCTTTCCTTATCCTTTCTTGGTATATTAATTCCCTCACTTTTAAATCACCAATAATTATTAATTAAGCAATATCCTTACCCTCATTTTGATAAGAAAAATCGGCCATCACCCACCAAATCACACCTCAATCCATCAATATATCATATCATTTCCTTATCTCCCAAAGAATCAAGGACAGGAAGATTTGTTTGCCATTCAAATTCCCATTTAATTAGTAAACTTCCCCTTCATTCCCTTAGCATTCTCTCCACCCTCCATTTGAAAATTTCGGAGAATTATAGCAGCAAAAATCGTGAGTTGCATCAAGAAAAATAAGAGAGAAAAGTAAGAAAAGAAAACTCCGTCTCCGCCGCGCCGTGTTCGTCGTAGCGTTTGTTTTTTCCTTAAACAATTTCCAGGCATATATATGTTATTCTTTTCTCTTCAATCAAGTCTTATACATATTTTTAAACCATGTTGTGTCCATAAATCATGAAGCAAAAACGAAATTTTGATAGCAACTTTCGAAAAAAATATGTGCAGTATTTTCGGCCACTTCCTTTTGCTTCAGGGTTGTGTTGTGTTTGTGATTTCAGGGATTGGCTCGGTTCTAGGCGCTCAAGGCTGCATCTAGACATGTTATAGAGTGTTTTAGGAAGGTGTTGGTCCATCGGTTTAAGTCCATTCGCCACAGCAAAACGAAATGGACAGCAACTCTCCATAGTTGCAAATTTTGAGTCTCGATTTTCTTTGTTTGTTGTCTAAGGTGAGGGTTCGAATCTTTGTTGGTCTAAGGCCTGTAATCATGGTTAGAACCCTTCCTTAGCATGTCTAGGACGTGACCAAGATGGCCTTTCAAGGCTTAGTTGTAGAGGCCTAAAAATCAGTGCTTGAAAAATTGCGGAAAATTTAAAAATTTTCTTTTTAAATAAATAAAATTGCCTCATTCATAATTGAACTGATAAATAAAGTTTGATATTCAAAATAGCAGCGGAAGAAATCTAATGTTTGCAAAATACCGACTTAAAAATAATTCAGCAACATAAAAACATGGTTTCAATTAAAAATAATAAATGCTGAAATGAGGTCCTCGGGTTCCACCACTGCCGAACCAAACTAGCTCACTGGTCCCCGCCCTCGGTCCCGACATCATCAGCACCTACCACAATCAAGTCTAGTGAGTCTAAAGACTCAACATGCATATATCGTAAATAACGAGTAAGTAATATAGTAAGATATGCATGGGATAAAATATCATGTCATGAGGCATACTGAAAATAACTTGTTCTGAGCAATTATAATACGTGCATAACTGAACTGAAAATCATAGTAAAAATGTTTGCTCCTTGGAGCCCTGTACTGAAATAGCTATATAAAATTTTCTGGTGAGATTATGGTTTATGCAAGTGGTCCCTGAACTGAACTGAACTGAACTGAACTGACCGGTAACTGACGACCGGGCCGGTAACTGGCAACCGGACTTAATAATGTATGTCTGATCATACTACTGCCACAGTATACTGGGTGAGCCAACTGAACTGAGCGGTAACATGCGACCGGGCCGGTAACTGGCGACCGGGCTTAATCATGATAGTAGAGTGACCACAAGCAATATTGCATAAATCTCAAAATTTGTATTTTTGCACGTAATATAATTAATTAACATAATTAAATATCATGTCATAATTTTACTGATTGGATTGGATCGCTCCCAGGCTCGCTGCAACCTTAATGTCTCATGAAAAATATGCAATAGCTTTAAAATGCACAACTATGCAATTAAACCCGAAAGTGCGACAATTACGTCCGACGACTCCGTATTTAAACATGACCCCGAACCAACACTGAACCTATCATGTAATCATGATTAAAATACGCATAAAATGATAAAATAATGCTCCTAAAATGGTGAGGGCCGAAATCTAGGTGAATGGAGGCCAAAACATTAAACGCTCTTTCGAGAGTCAATTTGGCACATCACACCGTAAATTCTCGTACGACCTCAAAAATGATCCGTATGACAAACGGTAAAAAACATGACCTTACCAACTCAATGAGGCACTGTCCAGTTCAAGGCCATAGGCTAAAAGCCAACCGAGAACTCGAACGAGCCTCCGAACCATCACAGCAAGTTGCTGTCAAATTCCAGCAGCAGCAACTTCGCTTGCATCGCGTCGTTTGCGAGACTTTTGGCCATTGGGGCTTGAACCACCGACCAAAGACTCTTACCAACATCCCATGGAATGATTCAAACCATGGCTAAGGGCTTTAGACCAGACACAATTCGAAATATTCCAGCAACGAACCAAACGTTACAACCGAGAACAAGTTCTGCACGTAGGATGCATTGCTTTTGTTTTGCTGTCACTAATCGTTCCAATGGCCATTTGATTGACCATGACACGATCTAGACATCTAGGGGCATGGTGTAAACCATGGCTAAGGGCCATAGGCCAACCAAGATCCACACCATTCCCTAAAATTCTAAACAACACGAGCTGAAAAATAGGAAGCCGAAAGGGGAAAGGGGCTGTTCTTGAGTTTTATTTAAAAACCGATGCACCATAGACCAAGCCACCAAAAGGGCGACTTAGTCACGTCTTAGACATGCTAGGGAAGTGATCTAACCATGGCTACAGGTCTTGTGGCAGCCATGATCAGATTCAAATCCCTTTTGACAGCAAGCTGGATTTTCGAAAACACCAATGGCTAAGATAGAAAAGCTGCTGTCATTCCTTGCTTTCGGCTAGCATGGGACTCAAACAAATGGACAAATGTGGTCCTAATGCATCCTATTACATGTATACATGTCGCCTTGGGAGCCTGGAATCGAACCAATACCTGAAACTCACAAAACAAAGCAACACATGAAGCTGTCATAGAAAACCGAAAATCTGCATCTTTAGTTTCTGAAAAATTCTTGGTAGATTTCGGTTTTTGCTATCAAAACATGATCATGCAATGTTAAATAATGATAATAAGACTTGATTGAAGAGTCAAGGAAGAATATATGCATGCCTGGTTTCGTTTGAAAGAAAAACGAAAGAATGAAACGATTCAGCGCGGAGGAGGTGGAGCACTTTGCTACCAAGCTTGCTACTGAATTTTTCCTCTCTTGTTTTAGCTATGTAACCCACGGTTTTTTTACTCTGAAAAAGCTCTCTGATTTTGTTGGATAGGGGAGGAGAATATTGGTTAAGGGAGCGAGGGAGGTGGGTGCAAAATATAGGGAACAAATCAAGACCAAGTCTACATTTTTTTGAAATTTGAATTGTTGGTTGCTATCAAATAATGTTGGGGTGTTATTAGAGGTGAATGGCCGAATTCCTCATGCTATCAAGACTAGGATAATTCTTATTAGTTAATTAATTAAGGGTGGTTAATAATTAAAAAACTTGGCATGTTAAAATAACAAAGAATGAGTCAAAAGGGTGAGTTGGCATAGAAATGTTGGATCTCCAAGGGGTGGCCGAATTTCAACAAATAAGTGGAGGGGAAATGTTCATTATTAACTAGATTTATAACCCTTAAAAGCCTTACCTATCCTTTAATTAATTTAGTGACTAACCCCATAATTAAGGAACTTAAATGAATTTATTTTCTACTCACCTCAAGTAACTTAGATAATTCCTTAAGCTCCTTTTTACTTAAATTAACTTACTTGCAAGCTAAAATAAATTCTGAAAAGGTTTTCTGAATCTTAAATTCTATCTCAAAACTCCAACTCCAGTCCGGCCTCACTGAAATAACTAAGACGACAAAAATTTAAACTACTACGTAAAATAATCAAATTTAGAATCTCATGCAATAAAAATCATTTTAATTTAAATACTAGAATTATGCATGACTTATACGTAGTCTAAGTTACGGGTTCTACAATCCTTCCCCCCTTAAAGAGAATTTCTTCCTCGAAATTAAAACTCACCGAATAACTCAGGGTACCGACTCCTCATCTATGGCTCAGACTCCCACGTAGCTTCCTCCTCTGAATGGTTGAGCCACTTGACTTTCACTCGCTTAACCAGCTTGTTCCGAAGCTTTTTCTCCTGCCTGTCTAGGATCTGCACTGGCCTCTCCTCATAAGATAGGTTCGGAGTGAGCTGCAACGGCTCAAAATTCAGCACATGTGAATGATTCGCCATATACTTCCTCAGCATGGAGACGTGGAACACGTTGTGTACTCCGGCCAGATTCGGCGGAAGAGCAACAAGATAAGCTAGCGTCCCAACTCTGTCAAGGATCTCAAACGGTCTAATAAATCTCGGACTAAGCTTCCATTTCTTCCCAAATCTCATGACACCCTTCATAGGTGCCACCTTCACAAAGACATGGTCGCCGACTGCAAACTCTAAATCTCTCCTCCTCTGATCTGCATAGCTCTTCTGTCGACTCTGAGCAGTCCTCATTCTATCACAGATCCGGGCTACTACATCAACAGTCTGCTGAATAATCTCTGGACCCAGCTCTGCTCTCTCTCCTACTTCATCCCAATGAATAGGAAATCTACACTTGCGGCCATACAGTGCTTCATACGGTGCCATACCAATAGACGACTGGAAGCTGTTGTTATAGGTGAACTCTACCAATGGCAAGTTCGACTCCCAACTCCCTGAGAAGTCAATGACGCAAGCACGGAGAAGATCCTCCAAAATCTGAATGACTCGCTCTGACTGCCCATCTGTCTGCGGATGGAAAGTTGTGCTAAACAGCAACTTCGTCCCCATAGTCGAATGCAAACTCTTCCAAAACGAGGAAGTAAATCTGGGATCTCTGTCATATACGATCGAAACTGGAATGCCATGGAGTCGGACTATCTCCCAGATATACAACTCTGCATACTTAACCATGGTGAATGTCGTCTTAATAGGCAAGAAGTGCGCTGATTTGGTAAGACGATCTACAATTTCCCATATAGCATTCGATCCCCTGGCTGACTTTGGTAATCCGGTCACAAAGTCCATGGTAACATTCTCCCACTTCCACTCGGGAATAGGAAGAGGCTTGAGCAAACTTGCTGGTCTCTGGTGCTCTACCTTCACTAACTGACAAGTCAGACACTCGGAAACAAACTGTCTGATGTCCTTCTTCATACCAGGCCACCAATACAATAGCTGCAGATCTTTGTACATCTTCGTTCTCCCTGGATGAATAGAGTACGACGACATATGGGCCTCTTATAAGATGTCTGCTCGGATAGAATCACTGCTGGGAACCCATATCTTGTCCCGGTATCTCACAATACCGTCACTAACTGTATTCAAGACACTGCCCTTGGCCTCATCTCTCTGCTTCCACTTTGCCAACTGCTCATCTGCTGGTTGACTACTGCGAATACCGTCCAGAAGGGAAGACTGAATGGTCAAGGTAGATAGACGGGGACCTCTACCTCGAGGATAAGTCTCAAGATCAAACAGCTGCATCTCAAACTGAAGAGGTCTCGAAACTGCCAAACGAGCCATCACTGCAACTTTTCTGCTCAATGCATCTGTAACTACATTAGCCTTACCCGGGTGGTAGCTAATGTCACAATCGTAGTCTTTCACAAGCTCCAACCAACGCCTCTAATGCATGTTCAGTTCCTTCTGCTTAAAGAAATACTTGAGGCTCTTGTGGTCAGTAAAGATCTGGCACTTCTCCCCATACAGATAGTGCCTCCAAATCTTCAAGGCAAAAACTACGGCGGCCAACTCTAAATCATGGGTAGGGTAGTTCTTCTCATGAGTCTTCAACTGTCCAGAAGCATACGCTATGACCTTCCCATGCTGCATCAATACTGCACCCAAACCGAGCTTCGAAGCGTCGGTATATAGCACAAACTCACCGGGCCCTGATGGCATAGCCAAAACTGGTGCTGAGATAAGAGCTTGCTTCAAAGTATCGAAACTCTTCTGACACTCCTCGCTCCAAAAAAATTTCACCTTCTTCTTAGTCAGTGCTGTGAGTGGAACTGCAATCGAGGAAAATCCCTTAATGAACTTCCGGTAGTATCCTGCTAAGCCAAGAAAACTGCGGATCTCTGATGCATTCTGCGGCACAACCCAATCTCTGACTGCTGCAAGTTTCGCTGGGTCTACCTCAATGCCACTGCTAGAAACAATGTGGCCAAAGAACGCCACCTTCTCCAACCAGAATTCGCATTTACTGAACTTTGCGAATAATTTGTGCTTCTGCAATGTCTGCAACACTATGGTCAGATGCCTGCTGTGATCCTCCTGATTCTTGGAGTAGACGAGGATGTCGTCTATGAACACTATCACAAACTGGTCAAGGTACGGCTGAAATACGCGATTCATGAGATCCATGAATATCGCTGGCGCATTCGTCAAATCGAACGGCATCACAAGGAACTCGTAGTGGCCATAACGAGTCCTGAAAGCTGTCTTCGAAACATCGGCGTCTCTCACCCTCAACTGGTGATAACCTGAACGCAAATCTATCTTGGAGAAGATCGAAGCCCCCTGCAACTGGTCAAACAGATCCTCAATCCTCGGAAGTGGGTATTTATTCTTCACTGTAACCCTGTTCAACTCCCGATAGTCAATACAAAGCCTCATCGAGCCATCCTTCTTCTTAACAAAAAAGACTGGCGCGCCCCAAGGTGAGAAACTCGGGCGGATGAACTCCTTATCAAGAAGTTCCTGAATCTGCTTCTTAAGCTCTGCCATCTCTGTCGGTGCAAGTCGGTACGGTGCTTTGGAGATCGGAGCCATACCTGGCATAAGCTCGATAGAAAACTCCACCTCTCTCTCAGGCGGCATACCAGAGACGTCCTCAGGAAAAACATCTAAGAAGTCTCTAACAACCGGAACATCTGAAGCTGACTGACTGGGTGTCTCGAGGACAGATATAAAAGTTGCTAAAAATGCTCGACACCCTCTATGCATGAGCTTCCTAGCCTGGACATAAGGAATGATGCGCGGTAAAGGAAAGTACATGTCCGGCTCAAATAAGAACTGAGTCATTCCAGGAGGTCGGACTAAAATAGATCTCCACTGAAAGTCGATCAAAACTCTGTTCCGCAATAGCCAATCCATGCCCAATATGATGTCAAACTCTGGCATCGGCAATAAGATCAGATCCGCATACACAATTTTTCCATGCAGCTCAAGGTCTATGTCTCGGATCACATTGGTGGCTTTTATCTCCTCTCCTGAAGGCAATGATACTGAATAGGCTACATCTAGACCGATGGTCTTAACTTTGAGAAAGTTCGCAAAGACCTCTGAGATAAATGAGTGGGTAGCCCCTGAATCGATCAGGGCTTTGGTAGCTGAGCCAGCTATGAAAATTCTCCCTGAAAGTTCGGAACATTAAGCTGAACCCAAATAATCATAAGAGCTAAGCTTATAGACATGCAAAGGTCACAATTCTCCTAACTAAATCCGGAAAATAATACTGAGTAGAGCATGCAATCCTATTACAATTCTAAGTTCAAAATCTTAATCCCGATTCCCAAAACATTGGAATGCACAACTATAATCTTAAAGCTGTAAGGTACCTGTCATCAACATGGTATCGGGATTCGTCTCCGCAGCATGGAGAGCGAAAACCCTACCTTGGGTAGGCAGATTCTTCCGGGGGCACTGTGGCATCATGTGGTCCGTGCTGCCACACTTATAACATTTCATTGAAACAAACATGCATACTCCAGGGTGGCGACGTGAGCACTTGGGACAGACTGGGTGCTCAAAAGTCCTCGGGACGGCACGTCCCTGCTGCTGCTGCTGAGGCTACTGAGGTCCTCCTCTATTCCTGGGCGGGCCGTGATACGGCCTCTTATGCTGATGCTAGTGCTGCTGAGGAGGAGGAGGATGATGTGGTACCTGAACTGGTCGTTTTCCCAAGCGATCCCTCTCTATATCGATCAGATCCTGCTCTGCAGCCAGAGCTCTAGAAACGGCAACCTCAAAGGTAGTAGGGCCAGCAACCCTAACATCACGGCGTAAGATCGGCCGCAGTCCATCCAGAAAGTGCCTCAGCTTGGCACTGGCATCGTTCGCAATCAAGGGCACAAAGTGACAGCCCCTCTCAAATTTACGGATGAACTCCGTAACAGTCAGCTCCCCTTGCCTCAAGGTGATGAACTCCCTGGTCAGACGCGAACGCACCTCATCCGTGAAATACTTGGAGTAAAACACCTCCGTAAAGCGCACCCATGACAGTGTAGCCAAGTTAAGGGCTACTGAAGCTCCTTCCCACCATAGGCGGGCATCTCCTCCGAACAGATAAGAAGCACAACGAACTCGATCTGAATCTCCAAGCTCCATAAACTCGAAGATAACCTCGAGGAACATGATCCATCCCTCAGCAATCATGGGGTCAGACGTCCCTGAAAACTCCTTTGGACGCATCTTCATGAATCTCTCGTATACAGCTTCGGGCACTGTCGGCCTGGTCGCCACGGCATTGTTTCCCGCAAACTGTGCTAAGAACTGCGTCATCCCAGCAAGCATCTGGGTATTCATATCAGGAGGAGGGGGTGGAGGTCCGTACCTCTCCTGCCTCTGCTCATCTCGGTCCTCCTGGCGAGGCTCATCCACTCTCGTACGCTTGAGGATACTTCTAGGGGCCATACTGTTCCATACATACCCATACGTAACTAACATGCATAATTCCATAATTTATTTACATTTAAATACTGAACAATTAAAATATGGGCGCAAATATCTCATGAAATCATGCTGCTGAAATTAATTCATGCAATAAATAAAATGCGTAAATGAAAAACTTACAGACCGAAGACGTGACTTCGTGAGCTTCTCGAGGTCGGTAGTGGTACAACCCTTTAAAGAACCATTGCTCTGATACCAGCTGTAGAGGCCTAAAAATCCGTGCTTGAAAAATTGCGGAAAATTTAAAAATTTTCCTTTTAAATAAATAAAATTGCCTCATTCATAATTGAACTGATAAATAAAGTTTGATATTCAAAATAGCAGCGGAAGAAATCTAATGTTTGCAAAATACCGACTTAAAAATAAATCAGCAACATAAAAACTTGGTTTCAATTAAAAATAATAAATGCTGAAATGAGGTCCTCGGGTTCCACCACTGCCGACCCAAGCTAGCTCACTGGTCCCCGCCCTCGGTCCCGACATCATCAGCACCTACAACAATCAAGTCTAGTGAGTCTAAAAACTCAACATGCATATATCGTAAACAACGAGTAAGTAATATAGTAAGATATGCATGGGATAAAATATCATTTCATGAGGCATACTGAAAATAACTTGTTCTGAGCAATTATAATACGTGCATAACTGAACTGAAAATCATAGTAAAAATGTTTGCTCCTTGGAGCCCTGTACTGAAATAGCTGTATAAAATTTTCTGGTGAGATTATGGTCTATGCAAGTGGTCCCTGAATTGAACTGAACTGACCGGTAACTGGCGACCGGGCCGGTAACTGGCAACCGAACTTAATAATGTATGTCTTATCAGACTACTGCCACAGTATACTGGGTGAAACAACTGAACTGACCGGTAACTGGCGATCGGGCCGGTAACTGGCGACCGGGCTTAATCATGATAGTAGAGTGACCACAAGCAATATTGCATAAATCTCAAAATTTGTATTTTTGCACGTAATATAAAATATGCAATAGCTTTAATTTTACTGATTGTATTGGATCGCTCCCAGGCTCGCTGCAACCTTAATGTCTCATGAAAAATATGCAATAGCTTTAAAATGCACAACTATGCAATTAAACCCGAAAGTGCGACAATTACGTCCGACGACTCCGTATTTAAACATGACCCCGAACCAACACCGAACCTATCATGTAATCATGATTAAAATACACATAAAATGATAAAATAATGCTTCTAAAATGGTGAGGGCCGAAATCTAGGTGAATGGAGGCCAAAACATGAAACTCTCTTTCGAGAGTCAATTTGGCACATCGCACCGTAAATTCTTGTACGACCTCAAAAATGATCCGAATGACAAACGGTAAAAAACATGACCTTCCCACTCAATGAGGCACTTTCCAGTTTAAGGCCATAGGCTAAAAGCCAACCAAGAACTCGAACGAGCCTCCGAACCGTCACAGCAAGTTGCTGTCAAAATCCAGCAGCAGCAACTTCGCTTGCATCGCGTCGTTTGTGAGACTTTTGGCCATTTGGGCTTGAACCACCGACCAGAGACTCTTACCAACATCCCAAGGAATGATTCGAACCATGGCTAAGGGCTTTAGACCAGCCACAATTCGAAATATTCCAGCAACGAACCAAACGTTACAACCGAGAACAAATTCTGCACGTAGGATGCATTGCTTTTGTTTTGCTGTCACGAATCGTTCCAATGGCCATTTGATTGACCATGACACGATCTAGACATCTAGGGTCATGGTGTAAACCGTGGCTAAGGGCCATAGGCCAACCAAGATCCACACCATTCCCTAAAATTCGAAACAACACAAGCTGAAAAATAGGAAGCCGAAAGGGGAAAGGGGCTGTTCTTGAGTTTTATTTAAAAACCGATGCACCATGGACCAAGCCACCAAAAGGATGACTTAGTCACGTCTTAGACATGCTAGGGAAGTGATCTAACCATGGCTACAGGTCTTGTGGCAGCCATGATCATATTCAAATCCCTTTTGACAGCAAGCTGGATTTTCGAAAACACCCATGGCTAAGATAGAAAAGCTGCTGTCATTCCTTGCTTTCGGCTAGCATGGGACTCAAAAAAATGGACAAATGTGGTCCTAATGCATCCTATTACATGTATGGATGTCGCCTTGGGAGCCTGGAATCGAACCAATACCTGAAACTCACAAAACAAAGCAACCCGTGAAGCTGTCATAGAAAACCGAAAATCTGCATCTTTATTTTCTGAAAAATTCTTGGTAGATTTCGGTTTTTGCAATCAAAACATGATCATGCAATGTTAAATAATGATAATAGGACTTGATTGAAGAGTCAAGGAAGAATATATGCATGCCTGGTTTCGTTTCAAAGAAAAACGAAATAATGAAACGATTCGGCGCGGAGGAGGTGGAGCACTTTGCTGCCAGGCTTGCTACTGAATTTTTCCTCTCTTGTTTTAGCTATGTAACCCACGGTTTTTTTACTCTGAAAAAGCTCTCTGATTTTGTTGGATAGGGGAGGAGAATATTGGTTAAGTGAGTGAGGGAGGTGGGTGCAAAATATAGGGAACAAATCAAGACCAAGTCTACATTTTTTTGAAATTTGAATTGTTGGTTGCTATCAAATATTGTTGGGGTGTTATTAGAGGTGAATGGCCGAATTCCTCATGCTATCAAGACTAGGATAATGCTTATTAGTTAATTAATTAAGGGAGGTTAATAATTAAAAAGGTTGGCATGTTAGAATAACAAAGAATGAGTCAAAAGGGTGAGTTGGCATAGAAATGTTGCATCTCCAATGGGTGGCCGAATTTCAACAAATAAGTGGAGGGGAAATGTTAATTATTAACTAGATTTATAACCCTTAAAAGCCTTACATATCCTTTAATTAATTTAGTGACTAACCCCATAATTAATGAACTTAAATGAATTTATTTTCTACTCACCTCAAGTAACTTAGATAATTCATTAAGCTCCTTTTTACTTAAATTAACTTACTTGCTAGCTAAAATAAATTCTGGAAAGGTTTTCTGAATCTTAAATTCTATCTCAAAACTCCAACTCCAGTCCGGCCTCACTGAAATAACTGAGACGACAAAAATTTAAACTACTACGTAAAATAATCAAATTTATAATCTCATGCAATAAAAATCATTTTAATTTAAATACTAGAATTATGCATGACTTATACGTAGTCTAAGTTACGGGTTCTACATTAGTTCATGGTACCATTGAAATTTTTAAACAAACAACACAAGTGCCCCTTCGATTTCAGTTTCTGATTTTTTTGTGTGTGAGTTGGTTCGGCTTTGTGGTGTTTAGGTGGATGTTGGTTGGCTTCTAGCCCTTAGCCATGGTTCACACAATACCTCATTATGTCTAGATCAAGCCATAGTCAATAACATGGCCATTGGAATGACCAAGACAGCAAGAAACCGCAATAAACCCCACGCGCGCAGCATGGTTCTCGGGTGGGAGCAATGGGTTGTCTTAGGTGTTTGCTGGAATTTTGTTTGGCCTAGGGCCCTTAGCCATGGTTCAAGCCACACCTTAGGATGTTGGGAATAGGCTCTGGTTGGTGGTTCAAGCCCCAATGGCCATTAGCCTTGTAATCGAAGCGAAGCAAGCACAGCTGCTGCCATTGAAATTTGACAGTAGCATGTCTTCGGTTCAGAGGTCATGTTTGAGTTCTTGGTTGGCTTTTATCCTATGGCCTTGGACTGGACAGTACCTCAATGAGTTATGAAGGTCATGTTTTTGGCAGTTAATGATTTGATTAAGTTTAGAAGTCGTACGAGAATTTACGATGCAATGTGCCAAAGTGACTATTGAAAGAGCGTTTCACGATTTTGGCCTCCATTCACATTTTTCGTGTATTACAGCCCTAGGGTTGTGTTTTCCAGTATTTTAGGTGTATTTTAATCATGGCTAAATGATGGTTCAATGTTGGTTCGGGTTGGTATGAAGCCATGGTTGAATACTAAGTTTTTTGGGCGTAATTGTCTCGTTTTTGGTTCGGTTATGAAGTATTGGTAAAGTTGGGTTTATTTGCATGTTCCTCATGTTAGAATTAGGTAGCAGCGAGCCTGTGAACGATCTAATTCATTCGGTAAAAACAAGGCTATATTTTTGAGATATATGTGATATGTCTTGTGGCCACCTCACGCTTATGGGAACTCTACCCGGTGACTTACGATCGGTTCATGTTCATGTATGGGTACGGACATTCAGTCCAAGGGCTGTGGTGATCTCTACCGCCCAGTATACTGTGGTTTAGTCTGATCAGACGTTCATGTTATGTTATGAACCACTTGCGTAGAAACATTATCTCCACAGAAAAATTACGATATGATAATTTATGACAGGGCTCTATCGAGCAACTCTTTTACGTACGATTTTTAAGATATGCACGTATTTAAAATTACTCGTGACACGATTTTTACGTTACGCTTACGATGCGATATTTTTACGTTGCATGCGATTTTATGATATATTTACTTGCTATTCACGATATATGCATACTGAGTCTTTAGACTCACTAGACTTGATTGTTGTGGGTACTGATGAGGTCGAGACCGAGGGCGGGGACCAGTGAGCTACCTTGAGTCAGCAGTAGTAGGAACCCGAGGAGCTCATTTTTTATCATTTACTATTTATGTTCAAACTCAGTTTTTACTTTGATGAATTATTTTTAAGTTGTGGTTTTAAAAACAATAATTACTTCCGCTGTTACTTTAAACATTAAATCTTTTAATCAGTCTATTTTATGAATGATGCATGTTATTTATTTAAAGAGAAAAATTTTTTAAATAATTCTGCAAATTTACAAATACGAAATACGGGTCTCTACAGTTGGTATCAGAGCCAACCTCTCCTAGTACGGTGTGGGTTCGGGGACGAACCAAGCGGAAGCTGGTGGCATGTGAGGCACGGGGCCGAAGAGGGCGGGGGGTGATCGCCAATGCCATGAGATTGCACGGACAATGAGCGGCTCCTAGCAGGCTTCTAGGCGGCGGGAACATGAATGAACCGATCTTACACCGGAAGGAGAGGGATTCCGAGACTGTTCAATGTAATGGACTGTACAAATGAAGAGGGCTTAAAAGATTTGATATGTACTACTCATACCACGAAGGTGCATTCTCTTTTCGGTAGCTCATCACATAAGAACTCCAAAGTTAAGCGTGCTTGACTTGGGGCAATTCTGGGATGGGTGACCTCCTGAGAAGTTTCTACGGTGCGTGTGAGTGAGGACATAAGCACGCTGGAAAGACTCGTCTTAGTACAGTGAGGACAGTTGTCGAATCTGGGGCGTTACAGTTGGTATCAAAGCCTATGTTCTTGTAAAGTGTTGTACTACTACTGACCTCGAGAAGCTCACAAAGTCACGTCTTCGGTCTGTAAGTTCTACGTTTACGCATTTCGTTTAAAGCATGAAATATTTTAATAGCATCTTTTCATGAAATGTTTTATGTCAAGATTATGATTATGCGGTATTTATTCAAATTTAAAGAAATAATGGAATTATGCATGTTGGTTTCGTGTGGGTTATATGCATGGAACAGTATGCCTCCTAGACGCATTCCTGAGCGCATGAGAGATGATGAACATCGTCATGAGGACGGTGAGGATCGTAGGCAGGAGAGAGATTTACCACCACCCCCTCCACCGGACATGAACGCCGAGATGCTAGCCGGAATGACTCAGTTCTTCGCACAGTTTGCGGGGAACAATACTGGATAGCCAGGCAGGCGGGGCCTGAGGCTACCTATGAGCGGTTCATGAAGATGAGATCGAAGGAGTTCTCAAGAACGACAGATCCTATGATTTCCGAGGGCTGGATTAAGTCCCTCGAGGTTATTTTCGAGTTCATGGAGCTTGGAGACGAAGATAGGGTTCGTTGTTTAACCTATCTATTTGGAGGAGACGCCCGCTTGTGGTGGGAAGGAGCATCGGTAGCCTTGAATTTGGCCACTCTGAGCTGGACGCGCTTTACAGAGGTATTCTACTCTAAATAGTTTGCTGACGAGGTGCGTTCCAAGTTGACCAGGGAGTTTATGACCCTGAGGCAGGGAGACATGACTGTTACGGAGTTTATCCGCAAGTTTGAGAGGGGTTGCCATTTTGTGCCTTTGATTGCCAATGATGTTGGTGCCAAGTTGAGGCATTTTCTGGATGGTCTACGGCCGATCTTGCGCCGTGATGTTAGGGTGTCTGGCCCTACTACCTATGACGTCGCTGTCTCTAGAGCTCTAGTTGCTGAGCAGGATCAGAATGATATTGAGAGAGATAGCCAGGGCAAGCGACCAGTCCAAGTGCCGCACCGTCCTCCTCATCAGCAGCATCGGAACAAGAAGCCTTTCCACGGCCCGCCATGGAACAGAGGACAGCAGCAGCAGGGACGTGTAGTCCCGAGGGCCCTGGAGTATCCAATCTGTGCCAAGTGCTCGCGCCGCCATACTGGAGTTTGAAGGTATGGTTCGAGAAAGTGCTACAAGTGTGGTAGTCCTTACCACTTGCTGAAGGCTACCCAAGGCAGAGTTTTTCCCCTCCATGCAGCGGAGACGAACCCGGAGACTCTGCTCTTGACAGGTTTCTTAAAGCTCTAATTTTATATTTGAAAGTTAATGTTTCGAGGGTTTGGGTTGAGGTTCTGAACTTAAAATTGGTGATAGGATTGCATGTTCTAATCAGGGTGGTTTTCAGAGTTTAGATTAGAAAAACTTTGGCCTTCGCATGTCTATAAGTTAGTTCTTGCAACTGTTGGGTTCAGCATGGTGTTCCAATCTTTCAGGAAGAATTTTTATAGCTGGTTCAGCTACGAATGCCTTGATAGATTCAGGGGCTACTCATCCGTTCATTTCGGAGATCTTTGCGAATTTCCTCCAGATCAAGACCATTGCGCCAGATGTAGCATATTTAGTAGTTTTGCCATCGGAAGAGAAGATGGCAGCTACTAATGTGATCCGAGACATAGACCTCGAGCTTCATGGTAATCTTGTTTATGCGGTTCTTATCGTATTGCCGATGCCAGAGTTTGACATCATTCTGGGGATGGACTGGCTATTGAAGAACAAGGTTTTGATTGATTTCCAGCGGAGATCTGTGCTAGTCCGACCGCTTGGGAGAGAGCAGTTCTTATTCGAGCCAGACAGGTACTTTCTTTTACCGCGTATTATACCTTGTGTCCAGGCTAGGAAGCTCATGCATAGAGGGTGTCGAGCGTTTTTAGCGACCTTTGTATCTGTTCTCGAAGCACCCAGTCAGTCAGCCTCTGATGTCCCAATTGTTAGGGACTTTCTAGACGTTTTTCCTGACGACTTCTCTGGTATGCCACCTGTGCGAGAAGTGGAGTTTTCTATTGAGCTTATGCCAGGTACCGCACCGATATCAAAAGCACCGTACTGATTAGCACCGACACAGATGGCAGAACTCAAGAAGCAGATTCAGGAACTTCTCGACAAGGAGTTCATTCGCCCGAGTTTTTCAGCATGGGGAGCGACAGTCTTGTTTGTGAAGAAGAAGGATGGTTCGATGAGGCTCTGCATTGATTATCGGGAATTGAACAGGGTTACAGTGAAGAACAAATACCCACTCTCGAGGATTGAAGATTTATTTGATCATTTGCAGGGAGCTTCAGTATTCTCAAAGATTGATCTGCGTTCTGTTATCACCAGTTGAGGGTGAAAGATGCCGATGTTCTCAAGACTGCTTGTAGGACTCGTTATGGCCACTTCGAGTTCCTTGTGATGCCTTTCGGTTTGGCGAATGATCTTCATGGATCTCATGAATCGCGTATTTCAGCCGTATCTTGATCAGTTCGTGATAGTATTCATAGACGACATTCTCGTCTACTCAAAGAATCATGAGGATCACAGCAGACATCTGACCACAGTTTTGCAGACCTTGCAAAAGCACAAGTTATTCGCAAAGTTCAGTAAATGCGAGTTCTGGTTAGAGAAGGTGGCGTTCTTGCGCCACATCATTTCTAGCAGCGGTATCGAGGTAGACCCAGCGAAATTTGCAGCAGTCAGAGATTGGGTTGTGACGCAGATTGCATCAGAGATCCGTAGTTTCCTTGGCCTAGCAGGATATTATCGGAAGTTTATTCAGGTATTCTCCTCTATCGCAGTTCCACTCACGTCGTTGACAAAGAAGAATGCGAAAGTTGTGTGGAGCGATGAGTTTCAGAAGAGCTTCGATACTTTGAAGCAAGCTCTTATCTCAGCACCAGTATTGGCCATGCTGTCAGGGCCCAGAGACTTTGTTTTGTATACCGATGCTTCGAAGCTCGGTCTAGGCGCAGTATTGATGCAGCATGGGAAGGTGATAGCGTATGCATCTCGTTAATTGAAGATCCATGAGAAGAATTACCTTACCCACGATCTAGAGTTGTCAGCCATAGTATTTGTCTTGAAGATTTGGATGCATTATTTGTAGAGGCCCGTGTTTCGTACTTGAAAATTTACGGAATAAAAAAAAAATTTCTCTTTAATTAAATAAAAAGCCTCATTCATAAAATAAACTGAAAAAAATGGTTCAACGTTTTAAGTAGCAGCGGAAGTAAATATTTGTTTTAAAGTAACAAAAATTTCAACAACATAAAAATGAGTTTGGAATAAAAATAGTAAGTGCTGAAAATGAGGTCCTCGGGTTCCTACTACTGCCGACCCACGATGGCTCACTGGTCCCTGCCCTCGGTCCCGACCTCATCAGTACCTACAACAATCAAGTCTAGTGAGTCTAAAGACTCAGCATGCATATATTGTAAATAATTAGTACATATATCATAAAATTTCATGCCATATAAAGATATCATGTCGTAAAATGTAACGTGGAAATATCGTGTCATAAAGCGTATCATAAAAATTGTGTCATGAATAATTATAAATACGTGCATAACTTAACTGAAAATCGTAAGAGATATGTTTGCTCCGTAGAGCCCTGTCATGAAATAGTATGTAATAATTTTCTGTTGAGATTATGTTCTACGCAAGTGGCCCATGAACTGAATCGCCTGATCAGACTAAACCACAGTATACTGGGCGGGAGAGATCATCACAGCCCTTGGACTGGATATCCGTACCAATAAATGAACATGAACCGGTTAGTGACCACCGGGTGAGATAATAATCCCATGATAAGCTGCAATCCCATGATAGTGAGGTGGCCACAAGCAATATCACATAAATCTAAAAAATGAATATTTTATATTTTTATGCACGTAATATAATTAAATAACATAATTAAACATCCTATATTAATTTACAAAATTGGTTGGATCGTTCTCAGGCTCGCTGCGCCCTAATTCTAACATGAAAATTATGCAAATGATTTAACTTGACCAAAACTTCGTAATTGAACCCAAAAACGAGACAATTACGCTCAACGACTTAGTATTTAACCATGACTCTGTGTCCACCCGAACCAACACCGAACCATCATTTAGTCATTATTAAATAACACCTAAAATGATGAAATAATGCACCTAAAGTTGCACAAGTCCAAATTTTGGTGAATTGAGGCCAAAACATGAAACGCTTTTTCGAGAGTCACTTTGACACATTGCACTGTAAATTCTCGTACGACCTCTAAACTTGACCGAATCACAAACGACAAAAAATATGACCTTCCTAACTTGATGAGGTACTGTCCAGTCCAAGGCCATAGGCTGAAAGCCAACCAAGAACTCGAAACACACCTCTGAACCGCAGGTACAGCTGCTGTCAAAAAATACAGCAGCTGTTGGTGCGTTTCCTTGCGTCTTTTTGGGGACTATTGGCCATTGGGGCTTTAACCACTGACCAGAGTCTCTTACCAACATCCCAAGTTGTGGTTTGAACCATGGCTAAGGGCCCTAGGCCAGCCACAATTCGAACAACACCAGAAACCACTCGAAGCTCCCACCCGAGAACGCATATGCATGCGTGGGGTGTCTCGCTTGTTCTTGCTGTCACGGACTATTCCAGCGGTCATTTGATTGACCATGGCATGATCTAGACATAAAAAGATATGGTATGGACCATGGCTAAGGGCTAGAAGCCAACCACAACACACCTAACACCCCAAAACCGAAACTCAACACACTCAACAAAAAAAAACCAGAATTTTAAAACCGAAGGGACACTTGGATTGTTTCTTTTAAAAATCCGATGGGACCATGAACCAAGCCATGAAAGGTCATCTTGGTCATGTCCTAGACATGATAAGGTAGGGTTTAAACCATGGTTACAGGCTCGAAAGCCAACCAAGATTCGAACCTCACCTTAAACAACAAAACTGAAATTTCGAGACTCAAACTCGCAACTATGGAGAGTTGCTGTCAAGCCTTGATTCCTGAGTGCATGGGGCCAAAACCAACAAACCAACATGATCCTAACCCACCCTAGTACGTGCCTAGATGCAGCCTTGAGCACCTGGAATCGAGCCAAACCCTGAACCAACAAAAACAAGCCAAACCGTGAAGGCATAGGGGAAACCAAAAAAATTCTGCACTATGTTATTTCGAAAATGCTACATGATTTTGGTTTTTTTTTCCTTCAAGTTTCATGCACCTATGATAATAATATGACTTGATTGAAGAGAAAAGAATGATAGAAACATGCTTTAAATTTTCGTTTGAAAGGAAAACAAACTAGACGACGAGACGGCGCGGCGGAGACGGAGTTCTCTTTTCTTGTTCTACTTTTCTCTCTTATTTTTCCTTGATGGCTCACCCGATTTTTTCTGAATTCACTCTGAAATTTTTGAGAATATGGAGAAGGAGAAGGGCTAGGGAAATGAATGGAAAGTTTGCAAGATAAAAGGGAGAAATGAATCTTGCTATCCTTTGAGTTTGTGAGATAAGGAATGATAATGATATCAAGGGATTTGAGGCCTATTTTGAAGGGATGAGAGGGCTGAATCTTGCTTAACAAAATAAGGGAGAGTATTGCTTAATTGCTAATTATTGAAGATTAGAATTGAGGGAATTATCTTCCAAGAAGAGATAGGGAAATGAATTAAAAATTGTGACTTGACAATCTTAATCAAACCTACCAAGGAGGTGGCAGAAATTATCCTTCAAAATAGGGTAGAAAAATTGCTTAATTATTAATCATTGGTGAATTAACTTGAAAGGATTAATCTACCAAGAAAAGGATAAGGAAAGGATCAATAATGGAGAGTTGCCAAATATTTAAAATCCTTTAAAGGAGGTGGCAGATTTTTTTAAAGATAATGGGAGGAAAATATATTGCTTAAATATTGTATTTTAAATCTTTAGAGTTTTATCTACCCATTAGGTATTTTAATGAATTAAATAAATTAATTTAGGGAGACTATTTTCTTGCATGCATTGCTAAATCTTTAAATTAAATTTACTAACATGCTAAGTTACAATTTCTTAAATAAAATAAGCCTGGATTAACTTATATCAATTGGTCACATATTTTATTTTAGGCTTTTAATTAAATTATTCAACATAAAAGAATTTATTTACTACTTATCTCTAATTAATTAATTAATTTCTTAAACTTTCTTTTACATTAAAATAAATTATTATTTATCTTAAATAAATTCTAGGAATGTTTTCTTATCATTAAATTTTATCTTCAATACTCCAACTCCAGTCCGGCCTCGCTTATTTAACTGAAAAGATAGAACTAAACTTTTGCGATTAAAATGAATAATCATGACTAAACAACTTTAAAATGCCTTAAATAATAAAGAAAACATTTTTAATTTAAAATACTATAAATTATGCATGGCTTATACGTAGTCTGATTTAACGGGTTCTACAACTCTCCCCCCTTAAAAGAAATTTCGTCCTCGAAATTAAAACTCACCGAATAATTCGAGGTAACGACTCTTTATCTCTGGCTCAGACTCCCACGTAGCTTCGTCCTCCGAATGATTAAGCCATTTGACTTTCACTAGCTTCACCTGCTTATTCCGAAACTTTTTCTCCTGTCTGTCTAAGATCTGCACGGGTCTTTCTACATGAGACAGGTTCGGAGTGAGCTGCAACGATTCGAAGTTCAAGATATGCGAAGGATTTGCCATATACTTCCTCAGCATAGAGACGTGGAACACATTGTGTACTCCGGCAGATTCGGCGGAAGGGCGACACGATAAGCTAGCGTCCCAACCCTGTCGAGGATCTCAAATGGTCCGATGAATCTCGGACTAAGCTTCCCTTTCTTCCCGAATCGCATGACACCTTTCATAGGTTCTACCTTCACGAAAACATGGTCGCCAACGGCAAACTCTAGATCTCTCTTCCGCTGATCCGCAAAACTCTTCTGTCGACTCTGAGCAGTCCTCATCCTGTAACGGATCTTGACTACTACATCGGCGGTCTGCTGAATGATCTCCGGACCCAATTCTGATCTCTCCCCTACTTCATCCCAGTGAATAGGCGATCTGCACTTGCGACCATACAGTGCTTCATACGGAGCCATACCTATAGACGACTGAAAATTGTTGTTATAGGCGAACTCTACCAATGGCAAATTCGACTCCCAACTCCCTGAGAAATCGATAACACCAGCACGGAGAAGATCCTCTAAAATCTGGATAACTCTCTCTGACTGCCCATCTGTCTGAGGGCGGAAAGCTGTGCTAAACAACAACTTCGTACCCATAGTTGAATGAAAACTCTTCCAAAATGAGGAAGTGAATCTAGGATCTCGGTCAGACACGATCGAAACGGGAATACCATGAAGTCAGACTATTTCCCGAATATACAACTCTGCATACTGAATCATGGTGAAAGTCGTCTTAATAGGCAAGAAGTGCGCTGATTTGGTAAGACGATCAACAATCACCCAGATAGCATTTGATCCTCTGGCTGACTTCGGCGAACTAGTCACGAAGTCCATGGTAACATTCTCCCACTTCCACTCGTAAATCGGAAGAGGCTTGAGCATACCTGCTGGTTTCTGATGCTTCGTTTTTACAAGCTGACATGTCAGGAACTCGGATACAAAACGTCTGATGTCCTTCTTCATGCCGGGCCACCAATACAGTAACTGCAGATCTTTGAACATCTTCGTACTCCCATGGTGAATAGAGTACGGCGACATGTGGGCCTCTGATAAAATATCTGCTCGAATAGAATCGGTGTTAGGAACCCACATTCTGTCTCGATATCTCACAAAACTGTCGCTAACTGTATACAAGATACTGCCCTTGGCCTCATCTCTCTGCTTCCACTTTGCCAATTGCTCATCTAATGACTGCCCACTGCGAATACGGTCTAGAAGAGAGGACTGAATAGTCAAGGTAGATAGATGGGGAACTCTGCCTCGTGGATAAGTCTCTAGATCAAATCTCTGCATCTCAAACAGAAGGGGTCTAGAAATCGTCAAATGAGCCATCACTGCAACTTTCCTGCTCAATGCATCCGCGACTACATTAGCTTTGCCTCGATGGTAGCTAATGTCACAGTCGTAATCCTTCACAAGCTCCAACCAACGCCTCTGACGCATGTTCACCTCTTTCTGCGTAAAGAAATACTTGAGGCTCTTATGGTCGGTAAAGATCTGGCACTTCTCCCCGTACAAATAATGCCTCCAAATCTTCAAGTAAAAAACTACGGCTGCCAACTCTAGATCATGGGTAGTGTAGTTCTTCTCATGGGTTTTCAACTTGCGAGAAGCATACGCTATCACCTTCCCATGCTGCATCAATACTGCGCCTAGACCGAGCTTCGAAGCATCGGTATACAAGACAAACTCACCAGCCCCTGACGGCATGGCCAATACTGGTGCTGAGATAAGAGCTTGCTTCAAAGTATCGAAGCTCTTCTGACACTCCTCGCTCCACACAAATTTAACATTCTTCTTTGTCAACGATGTGAGTGAAACTGCGATGGAAGAGAATCCCTGAATGAACTTCCGATAATATCCTGCTAGCCCAAGAAAACTGCGGATTTCTGATGCATTCTGCGGCACAACCCAATCTCTGACTGCTGCAACTTTCGCTGGGTCTACCTCAATACCGCTGCTAGAAACAATGTGGTTTAAGAATGCCACCTTCTCTAACCAGAATTCGCATTTACTGAACTTCGCGAATAGCTTATGCTTCTGCAAGGTCTGCAAAATTGTGGTCAGATGTTTGTCGTGCTCCTCGTGATTTTTCGAGTAGACGAGAATGTCGTCTATGAATAATAATCGGTACGGCGCTTTCGAGATTTGTATCGTACCTGGCATAAGCTCAATAGAAAACTCCACCTCTCGCTTGGGTGGCATACCAGAGACGTCATCAAGAAACACGTCTAGAAAATCCCTAACAATTGGGACATCGGAGGCTGACTGACTGGGTGCCTCGGGGACGAATACAAAAGTCGCAAAAAATGCCCGACACCCTCTATGCATGAGCTTCCTAGCCTTGACACAATGTATAATGGGCGGTAAAGGAAAGTACCTGTCTGGCTCGAATAAGAACTGCGTCATCCCAGGCGGTCGGACTAGAATAGATCTCCGCTGAAAGTCGATCAAAACTCTGTTCCTTAGTAGCAAGTCCATCCCCAGAATGATGTCAAACTCTGGCATCGGTAAGACAATCAGATCCGCATAAACGAGATTGCCATGGAGCTCGAGATCTATGTCTCGGATCACATTGGTAGCTGCCATCTCTTCACCAGAAGGCAATACTACTGAATACGCTACATCTAGCCCAATGGTTTTTGACCTTGAGAAAATTAGCAAAGACCTCCGAAATAAACGAGTGAGTAGCCCCTGAATCTATCAAGGCTTTCGTAGCTGAGCCAGCTACAAAAATTCTCCCTGAAAGGTTGGAACATCAAGTTGAACCCAATAATCACAAGAACTAACTTATAGACATGCAAAGGCTAAAGGTTTTCTAACTTAAATTCCCAAAAATAATACTGAGTAGATCATGCAATCCTAACGAAATTCTAAGTTCAAAATATTAATCCCATTTCCCAAAACATTGAAATCTAATTATTAACTTAAAGCGTTAAGTTACCTGTCATAAGCATGGTCTCCGGGTTCGTCTCTGTCGCATGAAGGGCAAAAACTCTGCCTTAGGTAGGCAGATTCTTCTGAGGGCACTGCTGCAGCAAGTGGTCTGGGCTACCACACTTATAACACTTCCCTGAGCCATACATACATGCTCCAGGATGGCGGCGTGTGCACTTGGGACAGACTGGGTGCTCAAAGGTCATCGGGTCTGCGCGTCCCTACTGCCGCTGCTGCGGTCCTCTGTTTTTGTCGGGCCGTGATGAGGCCTTTTATGCTGCTGCTGCTGCTGCTGAGGAGGAGGGCGGTGTGGTACTGGAACTGGTCGCTTACCCTGCAGATCCCTCTCAATGTCAATCTGATCTTGCTCTGCAGCAAAAGCTCTGGAAACAGCGACTTCAAAGGTAGTAGGGCCAGCCACCCTAACATCACGGTGCAAGACCGGCCATAGTCCATCTAGAAAGTGCCTCAGCTTGGCACTCGCATCATTCGCAATCAGGGGCACAAAATGGCAGCCCCTCTCAAAGTAGCCCAGTTCAGGCCTACTGATGCTCCTTCCCACCATAAGCAGGCATCTCCTCCGAATAAATAGGTGGCGCAACGAACTCTGTCCGCATCCCCAAGCTCCATAAACTCCAAGATAACCTCGAGGGACTTGATCCAGCCCTCGGCAATCATGGGATCTGTCGTCCCTGAAAATTCCTTCTGACGCATCTTCATAAACCTCTCATAAGTAGCCTCGGGCCCCGTCGGCCTTGCTGCCACAGCATTGTTCCCCGCAAACTGTGCGAAGAACTGAGTCATCCCAGCTAGCATCTGGGCATTCATGTCTGGTGGAGGGGGTGGAGGTCCATTCCTCTCCTGCCTCTGATTCTCACCGTCCTCGTGACGAGGCTCATCATCTCTCACGGGCTCAAGGATACGTCTAGGAGGCATACTGTTCCATACATAATCCATACGTAACTAACATGCATAATCTCCATTATTTCTTTAAATTTAAATATATACTGCATAATTAAAATCTTGACGTAAAACATTTCATGAAAACATGCTGTTAAAATATTTCATGCTTTAAACAAAATGCATAAATGTAAAACTTTCAAACCGAAGACGTGACTTCGTGAGCTTCTCGAGGTAAGTAGTAGTACAACCCTTTACAAGAACATAGGCTCTAATACCAACTGTAGAGTCCCGTGTTTCATACTTGAAAATTTGCGGAATAAAAAAAAATTTTCTTTTTAATTAAATAAAAAGCCTCATTCATAAAATAAACCGGAAAAAAATGGTTCAACGTTTTAAGTAGCAGCAGAAGTAAATATTTGTTTTAAAGTAACAAAAATTTCAACAACATAAAACTGAGTTTGGAATAAAAATAGTAAGTGCTGAAAATGATGTCCTCGGGTTCCTACTACTGTCGACCCACGATGCCTCACTGGTCCCCACCCTCGGTCCCGACCTCATCAGTACCTACAACAATCAAGTCTAGTTAGTCTAAAGACTCAGCATGCATATATAGTAAATAACAAGTACATATATCATAAAATTTCATGTCATGTAAAGATATCATGTCGTAAAATGTAACGTGGAAATACCGTGTCATAAAGCGTATCATGAAAATAATGTCATGAATAATTATAAATGAACTGAAAATCGTAAGTGAAATGTTTGCTCCGTAGAGCTCTGTCATGAAATAGCTTGTAACAATTTTCTGTTGAGATTATGTTCTACGTAAGTGGCCCATGAACTGAACTGAATCGCCTGATCAGACTAAACCACAGAGTTTTGATCGACTTTCAACGGAGATCTGTTCTAGTCCGACCGCCTGGGATGACGCAGTTCTTATTCGAGCCAGACAGGTACTTTCCTTTACCGCCCATTATACCTTGTGTCCAGGCTAGGAAGCTCATGCATAGAGGGTGTCGGGCATTTTTTGCGACTTTTGTATCCGTCCCCGAGGCACCCAGTCAGTCAGCCTCCGATGTCCCAATTGTTAGGAATTTTCTAGACGTGTTTCCTGATGACGTCTCTGGTATGCCACCTGAGCGAGAGGTGGAGTTTTCTATTGAGCTTATGCCAGGTACGGTACCAATCTCGAAAGCGCCGTACCGATTAATATTCATAGACGACATTTTTGTCTACTCGAAGAATCACGAGGAGCACGTCAAACATCTGACCACAGTTTTGCAGACCTTGCAGAAGCATAAGCTATTCGCGAAGTTCAGTAAATGCGAATTCTGGTTAGAGAAGGTGGCATTCTTAGGCCACATTGTTACTAGCAGCGGTATTGAGGTAGACCCAGCGAAAGTTGCAGCAGTCAGAGATTGGGTTGGGCCGCAGAATGCATCAGAAATCCGCAGTTTTCTTGGGCTAGCAGGATATTATCGGAAGTTCATTCAGGAATTCTCTTCCATCACAGTTCCACTCACATCATTGACAAAGAAGAATGTTAAATTTGTGTGGAGCGAGAAGTGTCAGAAGAGCTTCGATACTTTGAAGCAAGCTCTTATCTCAGCACCAGTATTGGCCATGCCGTCAGGGGCCGGTGAGTTTGTTCTGTATACCGATGCTTCGAAGCTCGGTCTAGGCGCAGTATTGATGCAGCATGGGAAGGTGATAGCGTATGCTTCTCGACAGTTGAAAACCCATGAGAAGAACTACCCTACCCACGACCTAGAGTTGGCAGCCGTAGTATTTGACTTGAAGATTTTGAGGCATTATTTGTACGGAGAGAAGTGCCAGATCCTTACCGAACATAAGAGCCTCAAGTACTTCTTTACGCAGAAAGAGTTGAACATGCGTCAGAAGCGTTGGTTGGCGCTAGTGAAGGATTACGACTGTGACATTAGCTACCACCCGGGCAAAGCTAATGTAGTCGCGGATGCATTGAGTAGGAAAGTCGCAGTGATGGCTCATTTGACGATTTCTAGACCCCTTCAGTTTGAGATGCAGAGATTTGATCTAGAGACTTATCCACGAGGTAGAGTTCCCTGTCTATCTACCTTGACTATTCAGTCCTCTCTTCTAGACCGTATTCGAAGTGGACACTCAACATACGAGCAGTTGGAAAAGTGGAAACAGAGAGATGAGGCCAAGGGCAGTAACTTGTATACAATTTGCGACGGTCTTGTGAGATATCGAGACAGAATGTGGGTTTCTAGCAGCGATTCTATTCGAGTAGATATTTTATCAGAGGCCCACATGTCGCCGTACTCTATTCATCCTGGGAGTACGAAGATGTACAAAGATCTGCAGTTGTTGTATTGGTGGCCCGACATGAAGAAGGATATCAGACGTTTTGTATCCGAGTGCCTGACATGTCAGCTTGTGAAAGCAGAGCATAAGAGACCAGCAGGTATGCTCAAGCCTCTTCCTATTCCCGAGTGGAAGTGGGAAAATGTTACCATGGACTTCATGACCGGTTTCCCGAAGTCAGCCAGATGATCAAATGTTATCTGGGTGATTGTTGATTGTCTTTACCAAATCAGCGCACTTCTTGCCTATTAAGACGACTTTCACCATGATTCAGTATGCAGAATTGTATATCCGGGAAATAGTCCGACTTCATGGTATTCCCGTTTCTATCGTGTCTGACCGAGATCCTAGATTAACTTCCTCATTTTGGAAGAGTTTGCTTTCGACTATGGGTACGAAGTTGTTGTTTAGCACAGCTTTCCACCCTCAGACAGATGGGCAGTCAGAGAGAGTTATCCAGATTTTAGAGGATCTTCTCCGTGCTTGTGTTATCGATTTCTCAGGGAGTTGGGAGTCGAATTTGCCATTGGTATAGTTCACCTATAACAACAGTTTTTAGTCGTCTATAGGTATGGCTCCGTATGAAGCACTGTATGGTCGCAAGTGCAGATCGCCTATTCACTGGGATGAAGTAGGGGAGAGATCAAAATTGGGTCCGGAGATTTTTCAGCAGACTGCCGATGTAGTATTCAATATCCGTGATAGGATGAGGACTGCTTAGAGTAGACAGATGAGTTATGCGGATCAGCTGAGGAGAGATCTAGAGTTCGCCGTCGGCGACCATGTTTTCGTGAAGGTAGCACCTATGAAGGGTGTCATGCGGTTCGGAAAGAAAGGCAAGCTCAGTTCGAGATTCATTGGACCATTTTAGATCATCGACAGGGTTGGGACGTTAGCTTATCGTGTTGCCCTTCCGTCGAATCTGGCCGGAGTACACAATGTGTTCCACGTCTCTATGCTGAGGAAGTATATGGCAAATCCTTCGCATGTCTTGAACTTCGAACCGTTGCAGCTCACTCCGAACCTGTCTTATGAAGAAAGACCAGTGCAGATCTTAGACAGACAGGAGAAGAAGCTTCGGAATAAGCAGGTGAAGCTAGTGAAAGTCAAATGGCTTAACCATTCGGAGGAGGAAACTACGTGGGAGTCTGAGCCAGAAATGAGGAGTCGTTACCCCGAGTTATTCGGTGAGTTTTAATTTCGAGGACAAAATTTCTTTTAAGGGGGGATGAGTTGTAGAACTCGTTAAATTAGACTACGTATAAGCCATCCATAATTTCTAGTATTTTAAATTAAAAATGAATTCTTTATTATTTAAGGCATTTTAAAGTTGTTTGGTCATGATTATTCATTTTTAATCGCATAAGTTTAGTTTTATCTTTTCAGTTAAATAAGCCAGGCCGGACCGGAGTTGGGGTTTTAAGATAAAAATTTAATGATAAGAAAACATTCCTAGAACTTATTTAGGATAAATAATAATTTATTTTAATGTAAAAGAAGGTTTAAGCATTTATTTAATTAATTTGAGATAAGTAGTAAATAAGTTCTTTTATGTCCAATAATTAATTTAAAAGCCTAAATTAAAATATGTGACCAATTGAGATAAGTTAATCTAGACTTATTTTAATTAAGAAATTTCAATTTAACATGTTAGTAATTTAATTTATAGATTTAGTCATGCATGCAAGATAATGTTTTCCTTTAATTAATTTATTAATTCAATAAACTATTTAATGGGTAGATAAAACTCTAAAGAATTAAAATACAATATTTAAGAAATGTTTTCCCTTCCATTTTATTATAATTTTCGGCCATTTCATTTTGTAGGAATTATATTTGTCAACTCACAATTTTGGGTATCTTTCTTTATCCCTTCTTGGCATAGATAATTCCTTCAACTTTAAATCTTCAATAATTAATAATTAAGCAATTTTCCTACCTCATTTAACTAGATAAAAATCGGTCATCCCCACTTTAAAAGATTAAAATTTTTGACAACTCATTTCCTTTGATTCTTTCCTAATCCTTTTCTTATTAGATAATCCCCTAAATTTTAATCACCACTAATTAACATTTAAGCAATATTTCTACCTTGTTTATCTAGCAATATTCCATCCCCATTTACCACAAAAAATTCGGTCATCCCTTCCTTGAAAAGATTTAAATTGGTTTGACAATTCATTCCTTGTTATCTTTCCTTAATCTTTTCTAGGTAGATAATTTCCCCCACTTTTAAATCACCAATAATTAAATATTTAAGCAATTTTCTCCTTGTTCCTAGACCAAAAATTTGACCATGTGCACCCTTAAATATACCTCAAAAATCTTTTGATATCAAATCATTCCTTATCTTACAAACTAGGAAGGTAGCAAGATTCATTTCTCCCTGTTATCTTGCAAACTTTCCTCTCATTCCTAGCCATTCTCTCCCTCTCCATTTTCGAAAATTCAGAGCATTTTCAGTAGAGAAAAATCGAGAATAGCTAGGGAGAAAACAAGAAAGAAAAACAAGAAGCAAAGCAACTCCGTCTCCTCCGCGTCGTGTCGTCGTAATCAATTTGTTTTCATTTCAAACAAATCCAAGGCATGTTTATACCATTCTTTTACTCTTCAATCAAGTCATATTATTATTTTAAAACATTTCATGTGCATAATTTAAAAGCCAAAAAACCGAAATTATGTCAAGCCATTTCGAAAATGTAGTGCAGAATTTTTCGGCTTCACCCTATGCCCTCACGGTTTGGTTGTTTTTGTTGATTTGCAGGATGGTTCGACTCCTAGGCTCCCAAGGCTGCACCTAGGCACGTGATAGGGTGTGTCAAGACCATGTTGGTCCATTAGTTCAAGCCCCATGCATGTTGGAATTGAGAAATGACAGCGACACCCCCCTCTAGTGTCATATTGAGTTTCGATTTTCAGTTTGCTGTCAAGGGCGACGTTTCTGATCTCGGCTGCCCTAGGGGCTATAGACATGGTTAGAACATCTCCTTGTTATGTCTAAGACGATACCAAGTCGGCCTTTCAAGGCTTGGTCCATGGTTGCATCGGTTTTCAAATAAAATAAGAACAGCCCCTTCGATCTCCTTCATTTTCTGCACGTGTAATTTCGGCTTTATGGTGTTGGTGTGGATCTTGGCTGGCTCTTGGCCCTTAGCCATGATTCACACCATACTTCTTGATGTCTAGATCATACCATGGTCAATCAAATGACAACAGGAATGGTCCGTGACAGCAAGAACAAGCGAGACACCCCACGCGTGCATATGCGTTCTCAGGTGGGAGCTTCGAGTGGTTGCTGGTGTTGTTCAAATTGTGGCTGGCCTAGGGCCCTTAGCCATGGTTCAAACCACACCTTGGGATGTTGGTAAGAGACTCTGGTCGGTGGTTCAAGCCCCAATGGCCAATAGTCCTGAAAACGACGCAAGGAAACGCACCAATAGCTGTTGTATTTTTTACAGCAACTGTACCGGCGGTTCAGAGGTGTGTTTCGAGTTCTTGTTTGGCTTTTAGCCTATGGCCTTGGACTGGACAGTACTTTGTTGAGTTAGAAAGGTCATGTTTTTGGCCGTTTGTGATTTGGTTAAGTTTAGAGGTCGTACGAGAATTTACGGTGCAATGTGCCAAAGTGACTCTCGAAAGAGCGTTTCATGTTTTGGCCTCCATTCACCAAAATTTCGACTTGTACAACTTTAGGAGCATTATTTCATCATTTTAGGTGTAATTTAATCATGACTAAATGATGGTTCGGTGTTGGTTCGAGTTGACATGGAGTCATGGTTAAATACTAAGTCGTTGAGCGTAATTGTCTCGTTTTTGGGTTCAATTACGAAGTTTTGGTCAAGTTAAATCATTTGCATATTTTTCATGTTAGAATTAGGGCGCAGCGAGCCTGGGAACGATCCAACCCATTTGGTAAATTAATACAGGATGTGTAATTATGTTATTTATTTATATTACGTGCATAAAAATATAAAATATTCATTTTTGAGATTTATGCGATATTGCTTGTGGCCACCTCACTATCATGGGATTGCAGCTTATCAAGGGATTATTACCTCACCCGGTGGTCACTAACCGGTCCATGTTCATTTATTGGTACGGATATCCAGTCCAAAGGCTGTGATGATCTCTACCGCCCAGTATACTGTGGTTTAGTCTGATCAGGCGATACAGTTCAGTTCATGGGCCACTTGCGTAGAACATAACCTCAACAGAAAATTATTACATGCTATTTCATGACAGGGCTATACGGAGCAAACATTTCACTTACGATTTTCATTTCAGTTATGCACGTATTTATAATTATTCATGACACGATTTTCATGATACGCTTTATGACACGATATTTCCACGTTATATTTTACGACATGATATCTTTACATGGCATGAAATTTGAAACGTCTGCTTATTCGTTTTCTTAAAAAGTACTATAAATTTTTTTTTTACCCTCACATTTTCGGCCTATATATATATACATATACATAAATTACTTTTGCACCATTTTTAAAATTTAACATCCAACTAGAACTTGAAATCCAAAGGAGAAATAGTCAAAACAGTAAATCGTAAAGTGTTTTACTAACCCTAAAAAGCACTAAATGTTGAAAAGTGTAGCCAATACTAAACCTCTCAAAATCTCTCAAAAATATAAATAAAATGTCGTAAAAATCTTTAACTTAAAATCATAAACTTAAATGCGGAAATAGAAGCGTTGATCCTCGGGTTATGTGCACCGACAGTCCAGCAAGCCACTCGTCAAGACCTCCAATATCATAGTTATTTATATCACATGCATCATACACACCTAGTGAGTCTAAAGACTCAACACGTCCTATCTTTGATAACAAGTAATACGTAATACATTTAACATATAACAGTGAAAAATATTTGTACTTAAAATATCATCTTCTTAATAATGCATAAACTTTAAATTTAATCATTTTTTAAAAAAAACTTAAACATATCACATAAACATATTCATATCGTATCCATATTCATGTCCATGTCCATATTCGTGTCCATATTCATATTCATGTTCGTGTTTGTTGAATTTAGATCGTGATTGTGACTCGTATTCTTAATCTTAATGGGCGATTGATCCATCTAAAGAAAACCACAGTACTGGGCGGCGGGGGACACCAGCAACACTCTCACCGGTCAACTGGGCCCTGTCCTACGTATTAACATATTCGTATTCGTATTCGTATCCAAAGAAACACGATCGTCGGGCTCCCACTGGGACCATAACCCTCACGATATTTCCAACATGTAGTAGTCACAATCCCTCACATCCTTCAACATGTTATCACCACTTAATAAAAAAATGTATATCATATCATTTTATTTTGAACCCAAGCATGCAACATATCTTTTAAATGTCCAATTTAATCCTTAATAAATCCATGAACAGTTAAAAATCATATTTCAGCATATAAAAATTCATAGACATGTTACATAATCATATTAGCATATAAAACAGCAAATAGGGCACTGCCATGACGTTTACTAATTTCTAGGTGTGAAAAGACCGTTTTATCCCTAGACGTAAAATTTCACGTTTTTGATTTGTTCTTAATTTTATTGACTCTAACATGTCCCAAATATTTATTTAAGCCTACATGAATTTTCTCATATTTTTATTTAGCTTAATTCGAGGACTTCTAAATTAATCTTTAAATATAGTGTATTAATGCGTTTTAATCCTGAATTAAACCAAAACTTAATATAAAATTCCCAAATTAAAAACTTAGACTTTTAATAATTATTTGAGCTTAAATAAAATTTTCCATAATTTTATGAAGCCTTAACTATGCGTTTTAATTATCTCGTTAATTAGCGTTTCGTGCGATGATTAAATCCCGAATAAATCCAAAACTCATTATTTTGATCCCAAATTTTAACATAGCATTTTTAAGATTTATTCTACCCTTCCAAGTCACGAGCCACCCTCGTGGAACCATGGATTCATTTTTAGCCTTTTAAATTTTCGTTTTTTGACACACTAACGAACCCACCAAGCCATCTCCCGATTTACTCGAGCCACGAGACCCCCTTTATTCTGCATGTGTGCGTGAGTTAGTATTCTTAGTGTATTAGGTTCCCTTGTCAACTAGGACACCTCCAAGCCCTAACCAATCGACCGCTCACGACACTAACCTTCCCTAGACCATGCCCAGACCAAGCCAAGACCGACCCAGCCCCAGGACCCTGCGCACGAGCCACCTGAAGAAGGCAGCAACCTGTGCGCTACATGCATCCCTCACGTTTCTGGTTTTTCCCATGCCCTGCCTGAACCAACCCCTGCCAGCCCTTGTCTCGACCCTGGACCACCTTCTATAGACCCTAACGGACCTAGCTTAACCCAGCCCAGCCCCCTGGCCGAGCCCCTCCTCCCTACCAAAACTTCTGAAACCTGCGCATGTTCTCTTGGGCTCTCGGGTGGAGTCCTTGTCAACAAGGACTCCTCCCAGCCCACCTAGCCCGAGTCCTCGCTTGGCTAGGACTCTTCCCTAGACTCCCTCCTAACCTTGGACAACCCCTGAAACCAACCGCACCAAGCTTAGGCCTTGCACTTCCCAAACCCGTGATTCACACAACACCACAACCCAAGGGTGGTTTCCAGCTTTCGTGTTTCATGTTCCTCACGTCCCTGTGTGTTATGGAGACTCCATATTCATATAAAACAATGTCTAGTCATGTCCTAATCATGGCAGCCCCTTATATGTATGTAAACAACACAACTTTGAATAAAAAACATGCTTGAAATTTCATGGGTTGCATAAAAACAAAACTACTACAAAGTGTCACTTGATTTCCAAAATTTTCACGCATAAAACAAATAATATGATGTGATGATGGTTTGAAGGGAAGAATAAGCGTGCCTTTGCGTATTATACGCTCGAATAATCGTTGACGACGAAGAACGGGAGACGACTTTGGCTTGTTCTTGCCTGCCCTTCAAAAATCTCTCCTAGATTGCTTTGTTTATGTGCTGCCGTGTGTGATATGAGAGGGGTGGAGATTTTTCAGAATAATAAATTGAGTGGCCGATTTTTGTTGAGTAAAAAGTGTAGGGTTTTGGGATTTTTAATATATTATATACTCTAATTAGCTTGCTAACAAGGCTTTAGGTCTATTAAGCCACAATTAAGCCCATTAGTCTTTAATTAGAATTAAATAAAATATATTAGTAAAGTTTTGGTAAAAATAATTTGTGAATTAAATAGTCGGGTTGTCCAAAAAGTTCGTGTTTTAGTTGAAAAACCAACAGCGATAAAATTTACGTCCCGGCGTATAAAATCACCTCAAAACCCTTATTTTCAAAAATACTAAAAAGCATCGACCATCTTTTAAATAATTAAAAATAATTATTTAATAAAAACATTTTACATTTATCAGCCCTCGGTAACCGTTCCTCAATCGCAACTCGAAAAACCTTTAAAAATACATTTTAATGCAACCATGTAGAAAAATATATTTTAAACATGCAAATATGCACAATATAATTAAATAATGCAATTAAAACAATTAATTAAAATACAACCGAATTTAATAATTGCATGCATGTGGTTTACGTGGACCTTAAAATTTTCGTGGCGTTACAATCTTCCCCCCTTAAATTGAATTTCGTCCTCGAAATTCTCTTATCCTTAATAACCCAAAGTTTAGACTTAGTTCTAGTACCCCAGAAATCCACGTTTTCGCTGCGCTACTCTGATAAAACTTAAGTTCTAAAAATGTCTTTATGTCCTCTTGATCCCAAATAAATTTTCTTCTAAATCCTTATTTGCGAATTGTAACTTAAAAAGACCCATAATGACTTAGTGCTATATTATTATAACCTCGAATTTCAATTTTTCTTACAATTCCAAATATTAAAATATGGATGACCATACTTATCGTATATTATTTTCCCAAAATATTCCTTAACTTACCGAATTTAAATCTTAAAATCCCAAACGCATCCGCTAACGCTTAGATTTTCAAGACTAATATCAATTCATCCTTAAAAACCCTTGATTAACATTCCTTATAACATTTTAACCAAGATATCCCAAAGTTCCAAATATTCTTAAAAAGTCTAAATCCTCAAAATTCTTACCATTTAACCCATTCAATTCGTTCTTATGGCTAAAGTAATCCCCAAATTCCGTAATAACTACAAAATAAATTCTTAGTTTTCCCAAAAATTTTTCAATTGGTTCTTAATATCGAAAATTCCTTAATTATCCAATAAATTATTGACATTCTTAATTTCCTTTTACAGTTTTCCCTTAACATAATTTCGAAAATTTTAAACTTATTTACCCAAGAATCAAAGCTCATAATCAATCTTGCCTTTCATCAAAACTTAAGCTCCCAATTTATCCATTTTCTCTACTCCCAAAGTCGTTGCAAATCCTCGAATCATTATTCCTTAGGTGAAATTCCCAAAAATTAATTCGACTAGTAACCATGAATCATAAATTTTTTCTTAGAAAATCTACGTGTCCCAAAAACATTCATAAAATTCACGATTAACTTACGACCCAAAAAGTAGAACGTAGATATTAAAATCCAAAAATCAACATTGTCCAATTCCACCACAAAGCCAACATGCGTTGAAATCAAATATTTTCTTATTTCATATCGTAATACGTGTAAAAATCATAAAGCATATAATCCTTTAGCATAACAAGGTCATGCAACCATGTAGGGTAAAAATCATTTGCCATGCGATCTTAAATATAAACGTCAATCAACTTCAAAACGTGTATGCACATGTAGCTTAAACATTTAGATCATGTAAACATGTAGGTAACATCACATAAATCATATAAAGCATGTAAACTCACAATTGAGGTGAAACGTCTGCCTTTCTTTTTCTTAAAATGTGCTAGAATTTTTTTTTTTAAACCTCTTTAGCATCGGCCGAACCACAAAAATTACATAAAATATTTTGGACATCATTTTAAAATAAACACAACCAACTATATATTTGAGAAATACAGCCCATACTATAATCTCTCAAAAATCACTCAAAAGCGTAAATAAAAAGTCGTAAAAATATCTTTAGCATCACTTAAAATCATAAATCATAACTAGTGCGGAAAACTAGCGTCGATCCTCGGGTTATGTGCACCTTCAGTCCAGCAAAATCAACCATCAAGACCTCCCTTAACATATTCATAATCAATAGCACCTGCATCAATCACACCTAGTGAGTCGAAAGACTCAACACGTCATATCCTTGATAACAAGTAATACATAATACAGATCACTTGCAACAGTGAAAAATACTTGTACTTAAAATATCGTTTTCATGAAGATGCATAAACTTTAAAAACATTTTCATGATCTTTTTGCACAAAAATTTTCATAAACATATTCACGTCATCCTCAACATATTCATATAAATATTATCATCAACACATATGTATTCCATTTTCTTTTTGTTGAATTCAGATCGTTAATTGTGACTTTCGTGTTCATCTATGTCTACGTCTACGTGTTAGGCGATGGATCCATCTACATGTAACCACAGTACTGGGCGGCGGGGACACCAGCAACACTCTCACCGGTCAACTAGGCCTTGGCCTTACGTATTAACATATTATCGTATACATATACATATCCGTATCCAAGGAAACACGATCGTCGGGCTCCCACTGGGACCATAACCCTCACGAAATTTCCAACATATCATCGTATTAGTCACAATTACTTCTAGGGCTGGGAAAATATACCGAAATATCGAAATACCGAAATACCGTACCGAAAAAATACCGAAATTATCGAAAAAATCGATATACCGAAATTTTCGGTACGGTAAATTTTCGGTATCGGTATCGGTACGTAATTATTTTTTTTTACCGAAATACCGAAAATAATTTTTTTATTATTTTTTTTAAAATTTAAGTTCGGTATACCGAAAAAATGTCGGTATACAGTTAATATTTTCGGTATACCGACAAAATTTTCGGTGTCGGTACGGTATCCGGTATGAACTTTTTCATATCGAAAATTCGGTATACCAAATATGCGATATACCGAATTTCCGGTATCGATATCGATATGGAAAAATTTCATACCTATATTTACGGTACGGTATACGGTACCGTAGTTCGGTACGGTATACCGTACCGTACCCACCTCTAATTACTTCACTTCCTTCAACGTTTCATATTATCATCACTTTATAAAAATCATGCATTTGATATCATTTTCTTTTCAAAAACAAGCATGCAATATATCTTTTAACGTTATCATTTCCTCATAAAAATCAATAAATATTTTAAAAGAAACCTTTCAACATATAAAAATCCATAAATCTTTTAAATAAACATTTCAACATCATAAACATTTAAAATATGCATTTAAATCTCAAACATTTAAAATAAATATTTTAACATATTAAATCATAATCTTTTAAAATAACATTTGACATAATAAATCGTAAACATTTAAAATAAATGTCTTAAAAATTTCATAAACATTTGAAATAATCATATTAGCAAAGAAAACAGCATTCAGGGCACTGCCATGACGTAGACTAATTTTTAGGTGTAAAATGACCGTTTTACCACTGGACTTGACATTTTACGTTTTTGACTTTTATTTTCTTGATTTCTTGACTCTAACATGTCCCGAATAATTATTTAAGTCTACATAAATTTTTCCATAATTTTATTTAGCTTAAATCGAGGACTTTTAATTTATTCTCTAAATACGACGTATTACTGCGTTTTAATCCCGAATTAAACCAAACCTTAATATAAAATTCCCAAATTTAAAACTTAGACTTATAATAATTATTTAAGCTTGAATACAATTTTCCATAATTTTATAAAGCTTAAAACTAGGCGTTTCAATTAACTCGTAAATTAGCGTTTCGTGCGGCGATTAAATCCCGAATAAATCCAAAACTCATTAATTTGATCCCAAATTTTTAACATAACCTTTTTAGTATTTATTCTACCCTTCCAAGTCATGAGCCACACCCGTGGACCCATGGCTTCAATTTTAGCTTTAATATTTTTGTTTTTGACACACTAACGAACCCACCGAGCCATCTCCCAATTTACTCGAGCCACGCCCGAGCCACCTCAAGCCAAAACCTAGCCAACCCACCTAGGGACCCTACTGACTAAGCCCAGCCCGAAAAACCAGCCCTGGCCCGCTCAAAAACATCCTGGAACTCTACTTAAAATTCTGCACGTGTGTGTGTTTGTAGTGTTCTTGTTGAATTGGGTTTCCTAGTTGCCTAGCACTCTTCTAGCCACCTAACCACCAACCACCCATGACCCTTACTGCCCCTAGACCACGACCAGACCATATCAAGACCAACCCAAGCCTTGGAACTCAAGCAGCGACCCACTGAACCTTGACAGCACTTCACGCACAGCCCTTGCTTCCATGCGCCTACCTCCCGTTCCTCGCACCAGCAGCCAGCCCAGCCATCCCAGACCCTAGCCCGACCCTTGTGCACGCTCCTAGGACCCTAAGGACCTAGCCTAGCCAAGCCCAAAGCCCCTAGGCCGAGCCCCTTCTTCCTGCACAACAGCAACAGCTGCGCTACTTTCTATCTAGTTCTAGGGTGGAGTTCTTGGTAAGGACTCCTCCCAGCCCCTGGTTTTCGAGTCCTAGCCCTCATAGGACTCTCCCTAGGACCTAACCTTGACCCCTAGGACCCAACCACCGAACCTGGTCTAGCCTTCTTGCCCCATGCACAATCAACCAAAATTTGCACCTTGAAAGATCACCCAATACCTATGGCTTCTTCTTTCTGTTTTTGTGCAGCGTTTTGTTGCTTTTGTGTGTGGTTCTAGACCTATAAATTCATGTAAAACAATGTCTAAACATGTCCTAATCATGGCAGCCCCTTTAACACATATAAAACATGATTTTGGAATTCAAAAACACAAATTTAGAACACATAGGCATGTAGTTACGAAAATTCACTTTGTGTGCTATGTTTTTCCTTAAAAATCATGCATAAAAAAATTACTATGGTGTGATGATGTTTGAAAGAAAGAAATATGGCGTGCCTTTGCGTGTAAAACGTACGAATTATCGTTGACGATTTGAAGAACGACGACGAGGGACGACGGCTTGAAAACTCTAGCAAACTTGATGCCTTTTTCCTTCAAAATTTTGTGTGTGTGTGTGTTGTGTATATGGTGAGTTTGGGAGAGCAAAAATTCTGATTTGAGGCGTAGGAAATTGTGAGGGTTTGAGGTGGTTTACATATTATATAGTTTAATATTTCTTTAATTAAGATTAGGCCCATTAAGCACCCAATTAGGCCCATTAGTGCTTAATTAGGATTTTAAAAATAATTTTGTTTAGGAAAGTTGTGAATTTATTAGCTGGGTTGCTAATACGTTCAAGTTTTTGTTGAAAATCCAACACCGATAAAAATTACGTCCCGGCGTATAAAATCACCTCAAAGCCCCCTTATTTTCAAAAATAAGAAAAAGCATCACCCATAATTTAAATAATTAAAAACAATTATTTAATAAAAACATTTTACGTTTTTCAGCCATCGGTCTCCGTTCCTCGATCGCAACTTGAATATTCCTTAAAAATACAATTTTTATGCAACAATGTAGAAAATATATTTTTAAACATGCAAATATGCACAACATAATTAATCCATGGAATTAAAACATTTAATTAAAATACAAGAGAATTTAATAATTGCATGCATGTGGTTTGCGTGGACCTTTAAATTTTCGGGACGTTACATGAGGCTTGACGACTGATCTTCCTGGCGCTGACGGTGGCACAACCCTTTATAGAACCATTGCTCTGATACCAACTGAAACGTCTGCTTATTCGTTTTCTTAAAAAGTACTAGAATTTTTTTTTTTACCCTCACATTTTCGGCCTATATATATATATACATATACATAAATTACTTTTGCACCATTTTTAAAATTTAACATCCAACTAGAACTTGAAATCCAAAGGAGAATAATCAAAACAGTAAATCGTAAAGCGTTTTACTAACCCTAAAAAGCACTAAATGTTGAAAAGCGTAGCCCATACTGAACCTCTCAAAATCTCTCAAAAACATAAATAAAATGTCGTAAAAATCTTTAACTTAAAACCATAAACTTAAATGCGGAAATTGAAGCGTTGATCCTCGGGTTATGTGCACCGACAGTCCAGCAAGTCACTCGTCAAGACCTCCAATATCATAGTTATTTATATCACCTGCATCATACACACCTAGTGAGTCTAAAGACTCAACACGTCCTATCTTTGATAACAAGTAATACGTAATATAGTTAACATATAACAGTGAAAAATACTTGTACTTAAAATATCATTTTCTTAATAATGCATAAACTTTAAATTTAATCATTTTTTTAAAAAAAACTTAAACATATCACATAAACATATTCATTTCGTATCCATATTCATGTCCGTGTCCATATTCGTGTCCATATTCATATTCATGTTCATGTTCGTGTTTGTTGAATTCAGATCGTGATTGTGACTCGTATTCTTACTCTTAATGGGTGATGGATCCATCTAAAGAAAACCACAGTACTGGGCGACGGGGGGCACCAGCAACACTCTCACCGGTCAACTGGGCCCTGGCCTACGTATTAACATATTCGTATTCGTATTCGTATTCGTATCCAAAGAAACACGATCGTCGGGCTCCCACTGGGACCATAACCCTCACGATATTTCCAACATGTAGTAGTCACAATCCCTCACATCCTTCAACATTTTATCACCACTTAATAAAAATATGTATATCATATCATTTTATTTTGAACCCAAGCATGCAACATATCTTTTAAATGTCTAATTTAATCCTTAATAAATCCATGAACATTTAAAAATCATATTTCAGCATATAAAAATTCATAGACATGTTACATAATCATATTATCATATAAAACAGCAAATAAGGCACTGCCATGGCGTTTACTAATTTCTAGGTGTGAAAAGACCGTTTTAGCCCTAGACGTAAAATTTCACGTTTTTCATTTTTTCTTAATTTTATTGACTCTAACATGTCCCAAATATTTATTTAAGCCTACATGAATTTTCTCATATTTTTATTTAGCTTAATTCGATGACTTCTAAATTAATCTTTAAATATAACGTATTAATGCGTTTTAATCCTAAATTAAACCAAAACTTAATATAAAATTCCCAAATTAAAAACTTAGACTTTTAATAATTATTTGAGATTAAATAAAATTTTCAATAATTTTATGAAGCCTAAAACTATGCGTTTCAATTAGCTCGTTAATTAGCGTTTCGTGCGGCGATTAAATCCCGAATAAATCCAAAACTCATTATTTTGATCCCAAATTTTAACATAGCATTTTTAAGATTTATTCTACCCTTCCAAGTCATGATCCACCCTCGTGGACCCATAGATTCATTTTTAGCCTTTTAAATTTTTGTTTTTTGACACACTAACGAACCCACCAAGCCATCTCCCGATTTACTCGAGCCACGCCCGAGCCACCTTGAGCCAAAACCTAGCCAACCCACCTAGGGACCCTACTGACCAAGCCCAGCCCAAAACACCAGCCCATGCTTGCTAAAAACCTGCTGAAACTAGACCCCCTTTATTCTGCATGTGTGCGTGAGTTAGTATTCTTAGTGTATTAGGTTCCCTTGTCAACTAGGACACCTCCAAGCCCTAACCACTCGACCCCTCACGAAACTAACCTTCCCTAGACCACGCCCAGACCAAGCCTAGACCGACCCAGCCCCAGGACCCTGCGCACGAGCCACCTGAAGAAGGCAGCAACCTGTGCGCTACATGCATCCCTCACGTTTCTGGTTTTTCTCATGCCTTGCCTGAACCAACCCCTGCCAGTCCTTGTCTCAACCCTGGACCACCTTTTCTAGATCCTAACGGACCTAGCTTAACCCAGCCCAGCCCCCTGGCCGAGCCCTTCCTCCCTGCCAAAACTTCTGAAACCTGCGCATGTTCCCTTGGGCTCTCGGGTGGAGTCCTTGTCAACAAGGACTCCTCCCAGCCCACCTAGATCGAGTCCTAGCTTGGATAGGACTCTTCCCTAGACTCCCTCCTGACCTTGGACAACCCCTGAAACCAACCGCACCAAGCCCAGGCCTTGCACTTCCCAAACCCACGAGTCACACGACACCACAGGCCAAGGGTGGTTTCCAGCTTTCGTGTTTCATGTTCCTCACGTCTCTGTGTGTTACGAAGTCTCCATATTCATATAAAACAATGTCTAGTCATGTCCTAATAATGGCAGCCCCTTATATGTATGTAAACAACACAAGTTTGAATCAAAAACATGCTTGAAATTTCATGGGTTGCATAAAAACAAAAATACTACAAAGTGTCACTTGATTTCCAAACTTTTCATGCATAAAACAAATAATATGATGTGATGATGGTTTGAAGGGAAGAATAGGCGTGCTTTTGCGTATTATACGCTCGAATAATCGTTGACGACGAAGAACGGGAGACGACTTTGGCTTGTTCTTGCTTGCCCTTCGAAAATCTCTCCTAGATTGCTTTGTTTATGTGCTGCCGTGTGCGATATGAGAGGGGTGGAGAGTTTTCAGAATAATAAATTGAGTGGCCGAATTTTGTTGAGTAACAAGTGTAGGGTTTTGGGATTTTTAATATATTATATTCTCTAATTAGCTTGCTAACTAGGCTTTAGGCCTATTAAGCCACAATTAAGCCCATTAGTCTTTAATTAGAATTAAATAAAATATATTAGTAAAGTTTTGGTAAAAATAATTTGTGAATTAAATAGCCGGGTTGTCCAAAAAGTTCGTATTTTAGTTGAAAAACCAACAACGTTAATATTTATGTCCCGGCGTATAAAATCACCTCAAAACCCTTTATTTTCAAAAATACTAAAAAGCATCGACCATCTTTTAAATAATTAAAAATAATTATTTAATAAAAACATTTTACATTTATCAGCCCTCGGTAACCGTTCCTCAATCGCAACTCGAATAACCTTTCAAAATACATTTTAATGCAACCATGTAGAAAAATATATTTTAAACATGCAAATATGCACAATATAATTAAATAATGCAATTAAAACAATTAATTAAAATACAACCGAATTTAATAATTGCATGCATGTGGTTTACGTGGACCTTAAAACTTTCGGGGCGTTACAAAATTTTATGATATATGTACTTGTTATTTACGATATATGCATGCTGAGTCTTTAGACTCACTAGACTTGATTGTTGTAGGTACTGATAAGGTCGGGATCGAGGACGGGGACCAGTGAGCCATTGTGGGTTGGCAGTAGTAGGAACCTGAGGACCTCATTTTCAGCACTTACTATTTTTATTCCAAACTCAGTTTTTATCTTGTAGAATTTTTTTAAGTTGTTATACTTAAAACATTATTTACTTCCACTGCTACTTTAAAAATTGGATCTTTTTATCAGTATATTTTATGAATGAGACATTTTATTTATTTAAAGAGAAAATTTTAAATGTTTCCGCAAATTTTCAAATACGAAATACGGGCCTCTACATCACCACAGTCCTTGGACTGGATATCCGTACCAATAAATGAACATGAACCGGTTAGTGACCACCAGGTGAGGCAACAATCCCATGATAAGCTGCAATCCCATGATAGTGAGGTGGCCACAAGCAATATCGCATAAATCTCGAAAATAAATATTTTATATTTTTATGCACGTATTATAATTAAATAACATAATTAAACATCCTCTATTAATTTACTGATAAATATAAAAATTGTACATTAATTAAATGTTTTATAATATAAATTTATAGTTTTTGTTTTATTAAAAGTTTAAATATTATATGTTTTATAATAAATTGTATATAAAATAAGTTGTTGTGTAATTATAAGTTTTTACTATTTTTACAGGTTCGATAAAACAAGAATAAACTTGGCGTTGCAAATGGGATTAAGATGATTCTTGGACCTGCAGAAAGTTGATGATAATATCTACAATATTGGTGACAAGCATGAGATAAAAATCTTCTCACAATTAGGATCAAATTAAGCAACAAACAAAGTTACCGTAGGAGTGACAGTTTTACAATGCTCTAGTAATTTGACCATATCCCTCAAACTAATTGATCAAATGATTAAAATAAAATACCACAATTCAAACAACTCAATTATCCACATGTTTTATTTTATGTGGAGAAGCAAAATTGGATGGGAAGATTTTCAAAAGTGATGTGTATTAAAATATAATTTCTTGGAACACCAATGAAGACTTATGTGTAAAAAATAATATTTCATTTTTGGTTATCTCCCCAAATTTGGCTATAAATAGGGGTGCATTGTAATGAATTGAGATATCCCTCATTCTATGAACAAATCTTTGAGGTCATAATATTTCTCTCTTTATTTTTTCTTTATTTCATCATTTAAAAATAATGAGCATGTTAATTTCATATTCAAAGTTTTATACTTTGAATAATGAGTAGCTAACTTCCAAAGGTTGAGATGAAAAGGTGAAGCTCTTGGTATGATAATAAGGTTATTAAAAGGTAATAATCTATGTTTTATATTATTTAATCATTATTTATTGTTTATGTTATATTTATTTCTTGAAGCATTTTTATACCCTACTTATAAGTGGGAGTTTTGATTTATTGTTGCTATATGTTACACTAAATTCTTGGTACCATTTAAATGTTTGTTTGGTTTTACCAACCATTTAAAGTGGATGCCTTGATTTATTATATATCAATATATCATATTATTAATTTCTTGGTACCATTTAAATGTTAGTTTGGTTTACCAACCATTTAAAGTGGGAACCTTAATTTGGTGTTTACAAATATATATAGCACAATAAATACTTGACAATATTTATAAGTTTTGATATATTTTTTATACTTATAAGAAAATAGTATATAACACAATATAAATATGATTATTTAATATATTGGAACCATTTTATTAAGTGGATTTCAATAATGTTCATTAATGTTAACTTTATTAAAATATCAAGAGTGGATCCTCTAATCTCAACTACTTAAATTAAAATTTGAACAATTAAA